>NC_086115.1:62933078-63233078 GCF_963921235.1 Mobula hypostoma
CCTAGACTTGAAGAAGCTTGGTTTTCATATATTTCCACACTTACTTATATATATAATCATTGCTAACCTGTTTGATATATCTGATTTTATATTACTGTATTGCGTAGTTACTAATAAATACCATTAGTTAATAGCAATACTGGACTCCAAAGTGTTTTCCATCTTTTCTGGTTCTTTAACCCGTCACGGGGTACGTGACACATGACATTAGAGAGATGGAATATCCAGGATCAAACACAGCACCAAGATGTGAAATAGACCAGCTAATCATCAGATAGTTGTCCATTTGATTGACATTCATTCATCACTACTTTAAGCCTTCCTTGTATTATGCATGCAGAATTTCTGTAACTGTCTTAAAATTTATAATTAAGGAGCTGAAATAGTGCTTCTACTGTGCAAAGTGGCCTATTTGACCTATTTTCATATTTGGTTGACTGGAATGTGTTACTCAATGATTAATCCTGAATCTCTGTATACTCCAGTTATTGTTTATATTACAACTTAATTATTAAAAAATATTCAAATTCTAAAATCAGTTTAATTATTATAAACAGAACCTGCCCTCTTGTCATTGCTACATCAAGGAGATACAGGAGCCCAAAGACACACACTCAACGTTTTAGCAACAGCTTCTTCACCACCACCATCTGATTTCTGAATGTACCCATAGTGATAGTCATAGTCATACCTTATTGATCCCAGGGGAAATTAGTTTTCATTACAGTTGCACCATAAATAATAAATAGTAATGTTCACAACCTATTTTTTCTTTGTTTTTGCTCTCTTTTTGCACTACTTACTAAATTTAATTTCTTATTGTAATGTTTTTTTATTATGTATTGCAATGCACTGTTGCCAGTGATATCAAACCTGTTTCTGATTATGATTCTAATAAACTTAATTCCACAATCCTGTCTACCAATATAATTCTTTCAACTCCTTGCTTATCAAGAATTCATCTCTCTCTGCCTTGTAAATATAGATAGATAGATAGATATACTTTATTGATCCTGAGGGAAATTGGGTTTCGTTACAGCCGCACCAACCAAGAATAGAGCATTAAATACAGCAATACGAAAACCACAAACAAACAAACAACAAAATGCAAACTATGCCAGATGGAAAATAAGTCCAGGACTGGTCTGTTGGCTCAGGGTGTCTGACCCTCCACAGGAGGAGCTGCAAGTTCGATGGCCACAGGCAGGAACGACCTCCCATGCCGCCCAGTGTTGTATCTTGGTGGAGTATGGCCGAAGTCCAACAGTAAAAAGTTCAATATCCAGTCTGCAAACACGTTCCTCAATTGTAATATGACCCGTATTGCACCATCTGTTGTTAACCAGGTCATATTACGATCGAGGAATGTGTTTGTAGACCGGATATTGAACTTTTTACTGTTGGACTATCTAAATATCTATAAACTGTTTCAAATGCCCATTGAGGGGGAGAGTTCCAAAGATTCATGACCCTTGGAGCGATAAATAATTACTTCAATGAGAGAACCTGTGGTGTGTTGAATTACCAGATGAATGAGTAGTCTTTGGGGTACTACAAGTCTGTGTCTTTATTGATGCTTTGCTGCACACTTGAGAGCTCTGTGGTGGGTGTCGATGCTTTTTTTTGCTGGTGAGGGAGGGGGTTTGTTGCCTTGCTGCTGCTTAAGGGTGGGGGAGGGAGCTGGGGGGTACTTTGGGGTTCTAACATTTAACTCTTCATTCATTCTTTCATTCTTTGTGCGCACATCTCTGTTTTCATCGATGGTTGCGGAGTAAAAGTATTTCAAGATGTATACTGTATTCATTTCTCTGACATTAAATGTACCTTTGAAACCTCATTTTCACATAGTCATAGTCATAGTCGTACTTTATTGATCCCGGGGGAAATTGGTTTTCGTTACAGTTGCACCATAAATAATAAATAGTAATAAAACCATAAATAGCTAAATAGTAATATGTAAATTATGCCAGGAAATAAGTCCAGGACCAGCCCACTGGCTCCAGGTGTCTGACCCTCCAAGGGAGGAGTTGTAAACTTTGATGGCCACAGGCAGGAATGACTTCCTATGACGCTGTCTGTTGCATCTCGGTGGAATGAGTCTCTGGCTGAATGCACTCCTGTGCCCAACCAGTACATTATGTAATGGATGGGAGACATTGTCCAAGATGGCATGCAACTTGGACAGCATCCTCTTTTCAGACACCACCGTCAGAGAGTCCAGTTCCATCCCCACAACATCACTGGCCTTACGAATGAGTTTGTTGATCCTGTTGGTGTCCGCTACCCTCAGCCTGCTGCCCCAGCACACAACAGCAAACATGATCGCACTGGCCACCACAGACTCATAGAACATCCTCAGCATTTTCCGGCAGATGTTAAAGGACCTCAGTCTCTTCAGGAAATAGAGACGGCTCTGACCTTTCTTGTAGATAGCCTCCATGTTCTTTGACCAGTCCAGTTTATTGTCAATTCGTATCCCCAGGTATTTGTAATCCTCCACCATGTCCACACTAACCCCTGGATGGAAACAGGGGTCACCGGTACCTTAGCTCTCCTCAGGTCTACCACCAGCTCCTTAGTCTTTTTCACATTACGCTGCAGATAATTCTGTTCACACCATGTGACAAAGTTTCTTACAGTAGCCCTGTACTCAGCCTCATCTCCCTTGCTGATGCATCCAACCATGGCAGAATCATCCGAAAACTTCTGAAGATGACAAGACCGTGCAGTAGTTGAAGTCCGAGGTGTAAATGGTGAAAAGAAAGGGAGACAAGACAGTCCCCTGTGGAGCCCCAGTGCTGCTGATCACTCTGTCGGACACTCACTCATCTTAAATGGATATCCCTTTATTTTCAAATGGTGACTCTTACTTTAATTTTGTTTGGTTGTATGTATACACACACTGTCAGACAGTCAGGCCGGCTGGTGGCACAATGGATCAGCGCTGGGCTGCGGAGCGAAGGCTCCCGAGTTCAAATCCAAGTCGGGCCATCCCCCCAAGCACGTTTTCCGTCCGTGCTGGGTTGAGCATCAACCTAGCCACTCGGTCTAGTAAAAAAAAAGGGTTGATTCAGGAACGTTCATATCGTGACCGGGTTAATCCAAAAGGAGACCAATCCTGACACCACATGCCAGACAAGAATGGCTGACTGTCTCGTGCAACACGCTAAAAAAAAGTCAGCTAGTCACCCAAACCAGATGAGATTTACCCCAGGCTACTGTGGGAAGTGAAGGAGGAGATGATCCTGCTGAGACTCTGGTGATGATCTTTGTATCATCAAAAGGAATGGCAGAAGTGGCAAGTTGTTGGAGAAGAACATTTATGAACATTTGGAGAGACATAACCTGATTAGGGATAGTCAACATGGCTTTATCAAGGGCAGGTCGTGCCTTACGAGCCTGACTGAATTTTTTGAGGAAGTAACAAAACATATTGATGAACAGAGAGCAGTGGATGTAGTGTACATGGATTTCAATAAGGCATTTGATAAGGATCCCCGTGGAACGCTCATTCAGAAAGTAAGGAAGCATGGGGTCCAGGGAGACCTTGCTTGGTGAATCCAGAATTGGCTTGTCCACAGAAGGCAAAGGGTGGTTGTGGATGGTTCGTATTTTGCATAGATGGTTCGTATTTTGCATGGATGTTGGTGACCAGTGGTATTCCACACGGATCTGTTCTGGGTCCCCTATTCTTTGTGCTTTTTATAAATGACCTTGATGAAGAAGTAGAAGGGTGGGTTAGTAAGTTTGCTGATGACACAAAGGTTGGGGGTGTTGTGGATAGTGTGGAGGGCTGTCAGAGGTTACAGTGGGACATCGATAGGATGCAGAACTGGGCGGAGAAGTGGCAGATGGAGTTCAAGCCAGATAAGTATGAAGTAGTTAATTTTGGTAGGTCAAATTTGAAGACAGAATATGGTATTAATGGTAAGACTCTTGGCAGTGTGGAAGATCAGAGAGATCTTGGGGCCCATGTCCATAGGACACTCAAAGCTGCTACACAGGTTGACTGTGTTATTAAGAAGGCATATGGTGCGTTGGCCTTCATCAACTATGGGATTGAGTTTGAGCCATGAGTAATGTTACTGCTATATAAGACCTTAGTTATACCTCATTTGGAGTACTGTGTTCAGTTCTGGTCACATCACTACAGGAAGGATGTGGATACTATAGAGAGAGTGGAGAGGAGACTTACAAGGATTGGAGACCATGCCTTATGAGAATAGGTTGAGTGAACTTGGCCTTTTCTCCTTGGAACGACAGAGGATGAAAGGTATTCTGGATGGGATGTATAAGATGATGAGAGGCATTGATGGTGTGGATAGCCAGAGACTTTCTCCCGGAGTTGAAATGGCTAACGTGAGGGGGCATAGTTTTAAGGGGCTTGGAAGCAGGTACAAGGGGGATGTCAGAAATAAGATACTCACACAGTGAGTGGTGGGTGTGTAGAATGTACCTCCAGTGTTGGTGGTTGAGGTAGATACAACAGGGTCTTTTAAGAGGTGCTTAGATAGGTACATGGAGCTTAGAAAAATAGAGGACTATGTGACAGGGAAATTCTAGGCAGTTTCTCGAGGAGTTTACATGGTCAGCACAACATTGTGGGCTGAAGGGCCTGTAGTGTGCTGTAGATTTCTATGTTTCTATGTAGAACATCTTTCAAGAGAGTGAACCCTGACAAGGTGTGAGGCCCCGATGGTCTACCTGGTAGGACTCTGAAAATCGATGCTAACCAACTGGTGGGACTTCTCAAGGACACCTTTAGTCTCTCCCTGCTGCAGTAAGAGGTTCCCACCTGCTTCAAAAGGGCAATAAATACACCAGTGCCCAAGGAGAGCTGTGTAAGCTGCCTCAATGACTATTCCCCACTCATACTCACATCTACCATGCTAGAGTGCTTTGAGATATTGGTCATGTCTAGAATCAACTCCAGCCAATACAACAACTGGGACCCACTGTATTATGCTTAATGCCACAATAGGTTTACAGGAGATACAATCTCCTCGATCTTGGACCACCTGGACAATAGTAATACCTACTTTGGGCTGCTGTTTATTGATTATAGCTCGGCATTCAAAACCATCATACTTTCAGAACTAATCAATAAACTTCTAAACCTGGGCCTCTGTACCTCCCTCTGCAATTGCATCCTTGACTTACTCACCTCACCAGAAGGCCACAGTCAGTACAGATTGAAATTACTACTGTATCTCCTCCTCTCTGACAATCAACACTGGCACACCTGAAGGGTGCATGTTTTGCCCACGGCTCTACCCTCTCTATACCAATTACTGTGTGGCTAGCCACAGCTCTGCCATCTATAAATTTGCTGATGACACAACTATTGAACGTCAGATGGTGATGAGGCAGTGTACAGGAGTGAGATAGATCAGCTGTTTGAATGATGTCACAACAACAACCTTGTACTCAGTGTCAGTAAGACCAAGGAATTGATTGTGGACTACAGGAAGGGTAAGACGAGGGACCACACACCAGTCCTCATCGAGGGATCAGAAGTGGAGAGAGTGAGCAGTTTCAAGCTCCTGGCTGTCAACATGTCTGAAGATCCATCCTGGGCCCAACATATCGATGCAGTTACAAAGAAGACACAACAGTGGCTATACTTCATTAGGAGTTTGTGGAGATTTGCATGTCAAAGATACTCACAAATTTCTATAGATGCACCTTGGAGAGCATTCTAACTGTTTTCATCACCATCTGGTATGGAGGGGCCATTACACAGGATCAGAAAAAGCTGTAGAAGGCTGCAAAGTCAGCCATCTTCATCATGGGTACTCGGCTCCCCAGCATTGAGGACATCTTTGAAAGGAAATGCCTCAGAAACTTGGCATCCAAGGTTGAAGGCCCCCATTGCCTCTCTCATTGCTACCATCAAGGAGGAGGTACAGGAGTCTGAAAATACCTACTCAACATTTTAGGAACAGCTTCTTCCATAGTCATAGTCATAGTCATACTTTATTGATCCCGGGGGAAATTGGTTCCCTCCGTCATCAGATTTCTGAATGGACAATGAACAACTTATTGACTTTTAACACCCGTATTGTGAATGGTGATTCATCCTGCATGCAAGGAACTCAAACATACACAATTTACCAAAGGGTCAATATCCTCAGCTGTTAATCAATTCTGTACAACAATAACATTCCTCTGTTTCAGACTTCAGAACAGCGTGGTGACAGGATACATGCTGCTCTTCTTGTGCGTGAGTATAATGAAGTGTGGTTGATGAATGAGTGTGAGTGGTTAGAAACCAGTTAATTGATGATGACAATGATAACAAGGGCCCAAAGTAAGTTCAAGGAAACATAACCTCATCTTCCAGGCAATCACGTTGCGGCCTTCAGGGTTTAAATGGAAATCTAAACGTCAGGGTGCTTACCTATTGCTTGTATCAGATCTGAGCACTTCTGCTCTAGGTCAACCACCCGTAATGGTGGCTTAGGTATTCTCTCTTAATACGCATGGGCTGACTTACCTATATGTGGATTTTATGTTCCTTATTTTCAGTTCTCATTTCATAACCTTAAAGGTAGATAGACAGAGTAATGGAGATACATATAGATAGAAAGATAAAGACATATAGAGAAATAGAGAGATATAGAGATAGAGAGAGAGAGAGAGAGACACATAGATACATATATATAGATAGATAGAGAGAGAGAGAGACAGACAGACAGAGAGAGACAGAGACAGACAGACAGACAGACAGACAGACATAGAGAGATATATAGAGATGGGGGGGGTAAGAGAGAGAGAGATAGAGGTATATAGATATATATAGAGAGAGACAGAGATACCCTGCAATTACTGCACTAGGCACCCACAGGGTCAGAGAGAACACGTTGTTAGACCTTGGGGATCTCTTCATCTCTTTCAGCTCCACACATACATTACCTCCATGATCTTCCAGAGGATCAATTTTATCCTTTGCTTAACTTTTGATCTTAATATATCTGTAGAAGCCTTTAGGATTCTCCTTCACCTTGCCTACTACAGCAAACTCCTGTCTTCTTTTAGCCCTTCTGATTTCCCTCTGACGTGTTCTCTTATTTCTTATTCTCAGGTACCTTATTTGTTCCTCACTGTCCACAACTGCTACGCACCACCTTCTTCGTAACCAGGGCCTCAATATCTCTCAAAAACCAAGCTTCCCTAAACCTGTTATCCTCGCCTTTTATTCTGACAGGAACATTCAAACTCTGTATTCTCAAAATACATAAGTATATGTACTTTGATAATAAATTTACTTTGAACTTTGATTAACGAACAGGTGTAGAGATGTACTTAATAAAGTGGCCAGTGAGTGATTTTAAGGCAGAATATTAAGTACATATTTCTACTTTAAACTTCAGAACAGTGAATCTCATACATTGATGCATAGTGACATTTGATTCTGTAGTGAACCCCAACCCTTACACTTCCATTTTTAACACCTTTCTTTGTGTGATGTAATGGAAATACTGTGCAATAGACAATAGGTGCAGGAGTAGGCCATTCGGCCCTTCGAGCCTGCACCGCCATTCAGTATGATCATGGCTGATCATCCAACTCAGAACCCTGTACCTGCCTTCTCTCCATACCGGCTGACCCCTGTAGCCACAAGGGCCATATCTAACTCCCTCTTAAATATAGCCAATGAACTGGCCTCAACTGTTTCCTGTGGCAGAGAATTCCACAGATTCACCACTCTCTGTGTGAAGAATTCTTCCTCATCTCGGTCCTAAAACGTTTCCCCTTTATCCTCAAACTGTGACCCCTTGTTCTGGACTTCCCCAACATCGGGAACAATCTTCCTACATCTAGCCTGTCCAATCCCTTTAGAATTTTATACGTTTCAATAAGATCCCCCCTCAATCTTCTAAATTCCAGAGAGTATAAGCCTAGTCGATCCAGTCTTTCATCATATGAAAGTCCTGCCATCCCAGGAATCAATCTGGTGAACCTTCTTTGTACTCCCTCTATGGCAAGGATGTCTTTCCTCAGATTAGGGGACCAAAACTACACTCAATACTCCAAGTGTGGTCTCACCAAGGCCTTGTACAACTGCAGTAGTACCTCCCTGCTCCTGTACTTGAATCCTCTTGCTATGAATGCCAGCATACCATTCGCCTTTTTCACCACCTGCTGTACCTGCATGCCCACTTTCAATGACTAATGTACAATGACACCCAGGTCTCGTTTCACCTCCCCTTTTCCTAATCGGCCACCATTCAGATAATAATCTGTTTTCCTGTTCTTGCCACCAAAGTGGATAACCTCACATTTTTCCACATTAAATTGCATTTGCCATGAATTTGCCCACTCACCTAACCTATCCAAGTCACCCTGCATCCTCTTAGCATCCTCCTCACAGGTAACACTGCCGCCCAGCTTCGTGTCATCCGCAAACTTGGAGATGCTGCATTTAATTCCCTTATCTAAGTCATTAATACATATTGTAAACAACTGGGGTCCCAGCACTGAGCCTTGCGGTACCCCACTAGTCACTGCCTGCCATTCTGAAAAGGTCCTGTTTATTCCCACTCTTTACTTCCTGTCTGCCAACCAATTCTCTATCCACATCAATACCATACCCCCAAAACCGTGTGCTTTAAGTTTGCACACTAATCTCCTGTGTGGGATGTTGTCAAAAGCCTTTTGAAAATCCAAATATACCAGATCCACTGGTTCTCCCCTATCCACTCTACTAGTTACATCCTCAAAAAATTCTATGAGATTCGTCAGACATGATTTTCCTTTCACAAATCCATGCTGACTTTGTCCGATAATTTCACTGCTTTCCAGATGTGCTGTTATCACATCTTTGATAACTGACTCTAGCATTTTCCCCACCATCGATGTCAGGCTTACCGGTCTATAATTCCCCAGTTTCTCTCCCCCTCCTTTTTTAAAAAGCGGGGTTACATTAGCCACCCTCCAATCCTCAGGAACTAATCCAGAATCTAAAGAGTTTTGAAAAATTATCACTAATGCATCCACTATTTCTTGGGCTACTTCCTTATGCACTTTGGGATGCAAACCATCTGGCCTTGGGGATTTATCTGCCTTTAATCCCTTCAATTTACCTAACACCACTTCCTTACTAACATGTATTTCCCTCAGTTCCTCCATCTCACTAGATCCTCGGTCCCCTACTATTTCCAGAAGGTTATTTATGTCCTCCTTAGTGAAGACAGCACCAAAGTAGTTATTCAATTGGTCTGCCATGTCCTTGTTCCCCATGATCAATTCATCTGTTTCTGACTGTAAGGGATCTACATTTGTTTTAACCAATCTGTTCCTGCCTTCTCCCCATATCCCATGACTCTGCTATCTTTTAGAGCTCTACCTAACTCCTTCTTGAAAGAATCCAGAGAATTGGCCTCCACTGCCTTCTGAGGCAGAGCATTCCACAGATCCACAACCCACTGGGTGAAAAAGTTTTTCCCCAACTCCGTTCTAAATGGTCTACCCCTTATTCTTAAACTGTGGTCTCTGGTTCTGGACTCCCCCAACATCGGGAGCATGTTTCTTGCCTCCAGTGTGTCCAATCCCTTAATAATCTTATATGTTTCAGTCAGATCCCCTCTCACCCTTCTAAATTCCAGTGTATACAAGCCCAGTCGCTCCAATCCTAAAACATATGACAGTCCCGCCATCCCTAGAAGTAACCCAGTGAACCTACGCTGCACTCCTTCCACAGCAAGAATGTCCTTCCTCAAATTTGGAGATCAAAACTGCACACAATACTCCAGGTGGGGTCTCACCAGGGCCCTGTACAGCTGCAGAAGAACCTCTTTGCTCCTATACTCAACTCCCCTTGTTATGAAGGCCAACATGCCATTAGCTTTCTTCACTGCCTGCTGTACCTGTATGCTTACTTTCAGTGACTGATGAACAAGGACACCGAGATCTCGTTGTACTTCCCCTTTTCCTAACTTGACGCCATTCAGATAGTAATCTGCCTTCCTGTTCTTGCCACCAAAGTGTATAACCTCACATTTATCTACATTAAACTACATCTTTCATGCATCTGCCCACTCACCCAACCTGTCCAAGTCACCCTGCATTCTTATAACATCCTCCTCACATTTCACACTGTCACCCAGCTTTGTGTCATCTGCAAACTTGCTAATGTTACTTTTAATCCCTTCATCTAAACCATTAATGTATATTGTAAATAGCTGCGGTACCCCACTAGTCACTGCCTCTCATTCTGAAAAGGACCCGTTAATCTCTACTCTCTGTTTCCTGTCTGCCAACCAATTTTCTATCTGTGTCAGTACTCTACCCCCAATACCATGTGCTCTAATTTTGCCCACTAACCTCCTATGTAGGACCTTATCAAAGGCATTCTGAAAGTCCAGGTACACTACATCCACTGGCTTTCCCATGTCCATTTTCATAGTTACATCCTCAAAAAATTCCAGAAGATTAGTCAAGCATAATTTCCCCTTCATAAATCCATGCTGACTCAGACCTATCCTGCTCTGCTATCCAAATATGCCGCTATTTCATCTTTTAAAATTGACCCCAGCATCTTCCCCACCACTGATGTCAGACTAACTGGTCTATAATTGCCTGTTTTCTTTCTCCCTCCTTTCTTAAAAAGTGGGATAACATTAGCTACCCTTCAGTCCTCAGGAACTGATCCTGAATCTATAGAACATTGGAAAATGATTACCAATGCGTCCACAATTTCTAGAGCCACCTCCTTAAGTACCCTGGGATGCAGACTAACAGGCCCTGGGGATTTATCAGCCTTCAGTCCCATCAGTTTACCCAACATGATTTTCTGCCTAATGCGAATTTCCTTCAGTTCCTCCGTTACCCTGGGTCCTCTGGCCACTATTACATCTGGGAGATTGTTTGTGTCTTCCCTAGTGAAGACAGATCCAAAGTACCTGTTCAATCTTAATTCTGCTAACAATTCATCCTCTATTCCCCACTCTGAACTTTTACATCTTCTCACCTGCCTATTACTTCCCCTGGGTCCCTCCTCTTCCCCTTTCCCCCTGCAGTCTACTCTCTTCTGCTGTCAGATTCTTTCTTCTCCAGCCCTTGATCTTTCCCACCCACCTGGCTTCATATCATCTTCCAGCTAGCCTCCTTCCAATCCCCCATCAATTCTGGCATACTCCCCCTTTCTTCTCAGTCCTGGTAAAGGATCTCAGCCTGAAACTTTGACTATCCATTCATCTCCATAGATGCTGTCTGAACCGCTGAGTTCCTCCAGCATTTTGTTGTGTGCTGCTTTGGATTTCCAGCATTTGCAGACTATCTTGTGTTAAGGATACTAAAACCCCTTGAAGATGAACCACAGAGATCATCACACCATCAGCTTAATGTGATCTCCAATCCACGTCACACACATGAAATTTAACTCATTCTGCATATGCCCGTTCTCCCTGTGAATACCAGGGTTTCCCCTTGTGTGTTGGTTTCTTTCCACATCCCAAAGACATGCCGTCAGACTAATTAGTGAGTGTAAACTAATGTTAATATAGGTTAGTAATGTGGAATTCATCCTTAAGGACCCCCGTCACCCAGGACATGCCCTCTTCTCATTGCTACCATGAAGGAAGCGGTACAGGAACCTGAAGATGCAAGCTCAACGATTCAGCTTCTGCCCTTCTGCCATCAGATTTCTGAATGAGCTTTGAACACATGAACATAAGACCATAAGACAAAGGAGCAGAAGTCGGCCATTCGGCCCATCGAGTCTGCTCCGCCATTTTATCATGAGCTGGTCCATTCTCCCATTTAGTCCCACTCCCCCGCCTTCTCACCATAACCTTTGATGCCCTGGCTACTCAGATACCTATCAATCTCTGCCTTAAATACACCCAATGACTTGGCCTCCACTGCTGCCCGTGGCAACAAATTCCATAGATTCACCACCCTCTGACTAAAAAAATTTCTTCGCATTTCTGTTCTGAATGGGCGCCCTTCAATCCTTAAGTCATGCCCTCTCGTACTAGACTCCCCCATCATGGGAAACAACTTTGCCACATCCACTCTGTCCATGCCTTTTAACATTCGAAATGTTTCTATGAAGTCTCCCCTCATTCTTCTAAACTCCAAGGAATACAGTCCAAGAGCAGACAAACGTTCCTCATATGTTAACCCTCTCATTCCCGGAATCATTCTGGTGAATCTTCTCTGTACCCTCTCCAACGTCAGCACATCCTTTCTTAAATAAGGAGACCAAAACTGCCCACAGTACTCCAAGTGAGGTCTCACCAGCGCCTTATAGAGCCTCAACATCACATCCCTGCTCTTATACTCTATTCCTCTAGAAATGAATGCCAACATTGCATTCGCCTTCTTTACTACCGACTCAACCTGGAGGTTAACCTTAAGGGTATCTTGTACGAGGACTCCCAAGTCCCGTTGCATCTCAGAACTTTGAATTCTTTCCCCATTTAAATAATAGTTTGCCCATTTATTACTTCTGCCAAAGTGCATAACCATACACTTTCCAACATTGTACTTCATTTACCACTTCTCTGCCCATTCTTCCAATCTATCCAAGTCTCTCTGCAGACTCTCCGTTTCCTCAGCACTACCGGCCCCTCCACCTATCTTCGTATCATCAGCAAACTTAGCCACAAAGCCATCTATTTCATATTCCAAATCGTTGATGTATAATGTAAAAAGAAGCGGCTCCAACACGGACCCCTGTGGAACACCACTGGTAACCGGCAGCCAACCAGAATAGGATCCCTTTATTCCCACTCTCTGGTTCCTGTCAATCAGCCAACGCTCTATCCACGTATGTAACTTTCCCATAATTCCATGGGCTCTTATCTTGTTAAGTAGCCTCATGTGTGGCACCTTGTCAAAGGCCTTCTGAAAATCCAAATATACAACATCCACTGCATCTCCCTTGTCTAGCCTACTGGTAATTTCCTCAAAAAATTGTAATAGGTTTGTGAGGCGAGATTTTCCTTTAAGGAATCCATGCTGAGTTCTGCCTATCTTGTTATATGCCTCCAGGTACTCTGTAAACTGATGATGATGAACATAAACTGATGATGATTAACAAGATGATGTTTTGTACTACTTACTTAATTTAATTTTTACATATATTTCTTACTGTAATTTATAGTTTTTAAAATTATGTACGGTATTACAATGTGCCGCTGCCACAAAACAACAAATTTCATGATATATGCTGGTGATACCATTGAGGAGATTTTCAAAATGTCGTGCCTCAAGGAGATGGCATCCATCATTAAAAATCCTCATCATCTGGGACATACTCTCTCTTCTCATTACTACCAGCAGGGAGACTGAAGATGCACACTCAACATTTTCAGAACACTTTCTTTCCCTCTGCAATCAGATTTTGGATTGATTCATGAACACTGCCACATTATTTGGCTCTTTTTGTACTGTTTTTTATATGTTCTTATTGAAACTTACAGTATTTTTATGATTTTCTCTGTACTCCTGCTCTCTCCTTTTCCATTCCTCATTCCCCATGGTCTTCTCTCCTCAAATCACATTCCTTCTTCTTCAGCTCTTTACTGCTTTCACCTATCTACACCTAGCTTCTTACTTCATTGTCCCTTCCCCCAGCCATCCATCTTCCCTCTCACCTAAAATGCTGGAGGAACTCAATAGGCCAGGAAGCATCTTTGGAAAGAAGTACAGTTGACATTTCAGCCCAAAACCCTTCGGCAGGCCTGCCATTTTGGTCCAAAATGTCAACTGTATTCTTTCCATAGATGCCGCCTGGCCTGCTGAGTTCCTCCAGCATGTTGTGTGTGTTGCTCAGATTTCCAGCATCTGCAGATTTTCTATTGTTTGCTCTTCCTCAGCTGCCAGTTTGTACCCTTCCTCTCTCACTACCTTCTTATTCTGGCTCTGCCCATCCCCCACGTCCTCTGCAGTCCTGTTGAAGGGTTGAAGATCAAAACCGTAGATGCTGCCTGACCTACAGAGTTCCTCCAGCATTTGGAGTGTGCTGCTCAAGACATCCAGCATCTTGTGGTTCTGATTCTGATTCTGATTCTGAAGGGGACCACTGGGCAGGAGGGAGTTACAGGGCTGGGGGGGGTGGGGTGTAGAATTCAGGAGACAGGAAGAAACTGATAGGATCACTCTTCTGGGAACCAGCATGGCTCCAATTACATCCAAATCTCCACATTGCAAATGTTCTAATCCTGCCAGTTTCGAGATTTGATATATCACATTACATACAATAATAGGTCAGTGGTGTGCTGTCATACCATACTGGAATACCATACAATTACATCAGCTAACAAGCTCTAGTTTGTTAATTTTCCAAATATTTAAAGTGGCACTCTCAGGATTGTGGTCTATTTGTTGAAATAAACTTTTGATAAAGCATTTATGCTGGTCTAATTTGTTAATTTGTTCCATATAAAAGACTTGGAAACTCTTTGCTATTACCTACCATCACCTCATCCATCAGCCTCTGGAACCAAAGAGGATAACTTCACTCAACTTTATTTGCCCCAACACTGAACCTATGGACTCACTTTCAAAGATTCTTCATCTGATGTTCTCAATACTTATTGCTTTCTGATTTATTTATTTTTCTTTAGTGTTTGCAGTTTGTTGTCTTTTGCACATTAATAGTTTGTCGATCCTGTTGGGGCTGGTCTATCACTAATTTTATAATGGTTATTTGATTTACTGCCCGCAAGAAAACGAATCTCAGGGTTATATATGGTGACATAATATACTTCCATAATAAATTTACTTTGAACTTTGATAAAGTTACTGAAATTTGGACCTTGAGACGATCATAAAGTTACCTTACGGAGTAAGACCCTTGCAAATAGTACTATGAAACGAATTCGTCAACGAAGTCATGTTTTGTAAAAAAAAGCGCATTCAAAAGCCTACCAAAGCAAAAGTCCGAAGGTCCGCACACGCTTGCAGTGAAGCATTCAAATAACCAACCATGAATGGCCAGTTTATTTCATAGGTACGCTCTGCATTCCCCGCCGTTTTGTTGACTTTACTCCCTCCATGCAATTCACGAACACTCGATCACCAGGCACCTCTGGACCGCCAGAAGTCGGTGACGGTTCGATATCTCTTTTTTTTTGTATCATGTCCCTAACAGTCTACGATGTTCACCTAACTTTGTACCCAGTTGCCAAACTTTCGAAATAGCTTCAAAGAAATACTTTTGTAATGACTCGCGGGACCTAACGAGTAAAGAGAAATAATTTCCTTATCCCAAGCACGCACCTTGTTTCGACAAGTCGTTGAATGCTTTGATCTGTTCTTCTTCTGAAGAGGCCATATTCGCGAACCATTCAGCTGTGGAATCCACCTGCAGCGGCAGGACGGCTGATCACAGGGTGAAGTCTCGACCGCTGGCGCTCCAGGTGTAACTGCTGAGACGTGGTTTATTGCAAGCACGCAACCTTGAACGTACTTTGAATTTAAATCCGGAAGAAACGGAGAAGAATTCATTTCACTATGAAGAGGAACTAGTTGGTAAAATACGTTAGTTATATTTTTAAATTATTTTGTTTAACATCCATAAGTAGGCTTTTGCAGCTGAGGCAAACGGTAGGGCATAATTCTAACCGTCTGTCACTCTTCTGGCTGTGTGAAAATATCTCGTGTAACACAATTAATTTTGAGCACAATCTCAATGTTATGTAGTTATGGGCTGATAGTCATCATCATTCTGTGGCGTGTCGTATCACGTGAGCAATCATGGTTTTGACCATGATTGTTCTTGGCACATTTTTCTACAGAACTGGTTTGCCATTGCCCTCTTATACTTTAAGACCATAAGATAAAACTATCAATTCCATCATCCAAATCATTGATATATAATGTAAAAAGAATTGGTCTCAACACAGACCCGTGGAACACCACAAGTCACTAGAAAAGGCTCCCTTTCTTCCCATTCTTTGCTTCCTGCCAATCAGCCACTGCTTTATCCATACTGGAACGTTTCCAGTAACACCACGGGCTCGTAGCTTGCTGCACAGCCTCATGTGTAGCACATTGTCAAAGGCCCCCTGAAAACTCAAGTACACAACAGCAACCAATTCTTCTTTGCCTACCCTGCTGTAACTTCTTCAAATAATTCCAACAGATTTGCCAGGCAAGATTTGCACTACCATTCAGGGCCCCAGACAGTCCTTCCAGGTAATGAGACACTTCAACTGTGAGTCTGTTGGGGTCATATACTGTGTCCGGTGTTCCTAGTCCTGGCTTCCTGTATATAGATGATACCCAATGTAGACTGGGAGACCGTTCCGCTGAGCACCTATACTCCATCTGACAGAAAAAGCAGGCTCTCTCAGAGGCCACCCATTTTAATTCCACTACTCATTCCGATATGTCCATCCATGACCTCCTCTACTATTGCGATGAGGCCACACTCAAGTTGGAAGAGCAACACCTTATATTCTGTCTGGGTAGCATGAACATTGATTTCTCTAACTTCCGGTAATGCCCCCCTTCACCAGTTACCATCCCCTTTTCACCTACCACCTTGTGTTTCTCTCTGCCCCTGCCCCACCTTTTAAATCTACTCCTCAGCTTTTTTTTTTGGGCAGGAAAAGTTGACTGTATTTTTTTTCCATAGATGCTGCCTGGCCTGCTGAGTTCCTCCAGCATTTTGTGTGTGTTGCTTGGATTTCCAGCATCTGCAGAATTTCTCGTTTGTGTTTATATGTACTCAAGTTAGCTTTACAGCATTAATTGTGAACTGTGAACATGAAATTGAAATCTGTGTCTCCAAGACCATTTGTGTTAAAGAATAAGGCCTGTTTCCGTATTGTTTGGACTGAATTTAACATCTTTAGAGATTTAAAAATATTGGATTCCATTGCTACACTAAATTATTTAAAGCATATGCAAATCAATGGAAAAGTTTAACATATGGCCTCTAATGTACCTTGGTGTCTGTGCAGCCAACAAAGGCAGTTATTTATATGTTCAACGACAAGACAAATACTGCCGAGTTTACAGTTTGAGATCAATGTTGGTTTTGTTTGTACCCAGTCTACATGGCATGGCTGAACACTGAGTGATCTGAGAACTGGACACACAAACTTCAACCTGATTGCGGACTTTAATCTGAGTCGGTATACTGACTCACAGAGCTGCTCCTCACCGAGTGTTTTCTGTTTTTTGTATCATTCTCTGTAAACTCCAGAGACTGTTGTGGGTTAAGATCCCTGAGATCAGCAGTTTCTGAGATGCTCAAACCACCCCATCTAGCATCAACAATCATTCCCTGGTCAAAGTCACTTAGGTCAAATTTCATCCCCATTCTGCTGGTTGCTCTGAACAACAACTGAACTCTTGACCATGTCTATTTGCTTTTATGCATTGAATTACTGCCACATGATTGGCTGAGTAGATACTTCCATGAATGAGCAGGTACCTAATAAAGTGCCCTGAGTGTATATTCAACATTAAAGGAAATAATGCTGAAGTTACAGTTTGAGATCAACATTGGCTTTGCTTGTACCCGGTCTACAAGGACTGGCTGAACACTGAGCATCAGGCATTCTTACAGTTCAACTTGATTGTGGACTTGCTTCAGTCTGACTCAATATGGTGGTGTGAAGCTAATGTACCATAAACATCAACTCAATTTTCTGTGTATCAGAAGGTAACAGCATGTTACTTTCACCACATTACTAATGTCTAATATACTGTACATTATACCCTTACCCTAGTGTTTAGTTATCACTAAAACTAGTCAGAATCAGAATCAGGTTTATTATCACCGGCATCTGTCATGAAATGTGTTAACTTCGCAGCATCAGTTCAATGCAATAAATAATATAGAAGAATAAATAAAATTACAGTATACATATAATGAATAGATTTTTTAAATCATGCAAAAACAGAAATAATATAGATTTAAAAAGTGGGGTAGTGTTCACGGGTTCAATGTCCATTTAGGAACGGGATGGCAGAGGAGAAAAAACTGTTCCTGAATCGCTGAGTGTGTGCCTTCGCATTAGGGTTGACGAATGGTAACATTACGCTCTTCGAAGATCTTTTTTGCTTGAGCTGTCTGTACTGTCTCTTCAGACTATACAAGCCTGGACATTATGTTAGCACTTGCTTTGCTGAAACTTCCACGGCAGCATGATAGTGGACCAGTTAGAGTAATTCTATTACACTGCCAGTGACCTCAGTTTAATTCCTGTTGCTGTCTGTGAGGAGTTTGTATGTCCCCTGTGACCATGTGGATTTCCTCCAAATGCTCTCGTTTCCTCCCACATTCCATACATATACAGATTAGGAAGTGTCAGTAAATTGCCATGTTCATGTCAGAAAGATGGCAACACTTCCAGGCTGCTCCAAGCACATCCCCTGTGTTAGTTGTTGATACAAAAAGTGAACTTCACTGTGTGAAAAATAAAGCTAATTTTAGTAATTTTTGAACTGAGCTGGACTAGCAGCATCCATGAAGGAAAAGGAATGTTGACCACTCTTTTCCCTTCATGGATGACATTTGACCTGGTGAGTTCTTCTCGAACAGGGGTTCCCAATCTTTTTTTAATGCCATGGACTCCTACCATTAACCAGGGGTCTGTGAACCCCAGGTTGGGAACCCCTGCTATGGAATTTTGCTCCAGTTTCCACCACCTGCAATCTTCCTGCAGGGCATCCACAAGGTTAAACCATTCTGATTTTTGTAATGAAGTTGTGTGAAAAGTATGGTCTCACACTTGTACGCTTGATAGATACAAGTTTTTTTTAAAAAAACAGTATTATAATAACTTCACTGGAAAACACGTCCTACTTACCAACTCGGCAACAGCTATTTCAGTTAATCGCGCTGATTTTCCCGTTGTCTATTAATAAATCTTCTACCATCCACCTTTACGAAATACATTCCAGATTATAACATGAAGTGTAAAACTTTGCCTTATCCCCTCTTATTCAAATTACCTGAATATTCAAATTATCTCAGATCTATTAGTTTAGGTTACTAAATTTCCTGCCAGTATAAAGTTTCAGCTCATTTAATAGTAAAATAAATCATAATTCTGCAAACTATGTCCAGCCAACCTTTCGGAGTTTCTTTTGTCTGCTCAAAATCAGATCATTCCGGTCACGGTGAACGTTCTCATTTACAGATCACGCTGGTCACGGTGAACGTTCTTGTTTACAGATCACGCCTGTTGCAGTAAATGTTCTCGTTTACAGTACCACAAATACATTTGAAAGAATATATCATGTTTAAAATATTTTAAAGTTTTTGAATTCAGCTAAGCACCAAGACATTAATAAGTGAAGCAGGATACTCGCAGAGGCCAAGGAAACAATGGTTCTCTGCAGAATGGGAAAGGTTATGAGCAGAGGGATCTATGAGTCAGATTCAGAGCTCCTTGACAACGGCTACACAGGTTAATTGAGTGGTTAAGAAGCCATGTGGCATGTTTGTATTTATTGGATGAGACACTGAATTCAAAAGTTAGTCAGTTAGGTTGCAGCTTTTTAAAACTCCAGTTAGGTGAATCTGGAGTATTGCATATAGCTATGGTCATTGCTCTATAGGGAGGATGTCAAGGCTTTGGAAAGTGTGCAGAAGAGGTTAACAGGACGCTGCCTGGATTAGAGGGCATGTGTTGTCATGAGAGATTGGATGAACTTGGGTTGTTTTCTTTGGAGTAACAGAGGTGAGGGGAGATCTGAGAGAGGTGAATAAAATTGAGATTCATAGAGCAGACAGACAGTATTTTTTTTCAAGTATTGAAATATCTAATACGAGGGAAATGCATTCAAGGTGCGAGGGGCATTTTTTTTATATATACAGTCATGCAAGGGAATGGAATGCCTGGGGTGGTGATGGAGGAAAAAGCATTGGAGACTTTTTTAAGAAGTTTAGATAAGTACATGAATGTGAGGAAAATGGAAGCATGTGGGTATTGTGCAGGCAACAGAAATTAGATTAGTTACCCTTTTGATTAGTAATTTGATTGATTTGGCACAATATTGTGGGCCAGAGGGCCTGTTACTGTGCTGTACTGTTCTCTGTTCTGAGTTAATGTGGGATCCTTACAGATGGGGATTAAGGAAATGGCAGGAAAAAAATTGAACAAATAGTGTCATTATAGAAGACACAGTGAACTTCCTGGAAATTATGGAGAAATGCAGGAAAAACACTTATTGCTGTAGCTCTGTTTTGATAGGGCTGGAAAGACACTATTGTCCAGGACCTGATGACCTGCATCTAGGGCTTTGAGGTGGGTATCATCTTACAAAATTCTATCACTAGTGGAATGTTCAAAAACGATTGAGAAGTACCAAATGGTGGAGCAGACTCAATGGGCCGAATAACCTAATTCTGCTCCTATGTCTTATGGTTATATATGTAGTGCTTCTATTTAACAAAGGATAAACAGAGAAAACATGTAACTTGTGACCAATTATCTGTTAATAGTTGTAGAGAAACTGTCTACATTGAAGTCCTAATGGTATTTAGTGTACCATAGGATTGGACAGAATCAAGAGTTTATGAAAGAGAAATGGTGTTTAACCCACATCTTAGATTTTCATGATAGCAATTAGCAGAGCATAGAATGAGTGGATCATTTCAGATTTGGAACCTGTGACCAGTCGGGTACCATTCTAACCAATACAGGTACTCAGCTATTTGTGTTCTTTATCAATGGACTCAGGTTACCAAGAATAAAGCCAGGTGGCAGTGTTGCTTGTGAAGAGGATACAGGGATGCATTAGAGCAGCGGTTCCCAACCTGGCCTCCAAGAGAACCACAACCTTGTCGTAGGGTGTGGGGGCTTGCATGATTCAATAAACTGGAGAGCAATGTTGGCAGAATTTATGGCTTTATGCCTTGGCTTTTGGTAGGGTCACCCACGCCAAACAGGTCAAAGAGCAGAGGCCAGACTAAGAGTGATCCGTTGGTCCGCCAGGTTCAGGTGTTCAGTTCAGGGCTAACAACACTGGCTGGTAAAACTTAGGGAAACAGCAATGAAGGATTCTTCTACACCTGATTGCAATGGCATTCCTGAGTCTCCACCCGGAACTACTGCAACTGACAGTAGTGAAAACCAAGAGGAAGTTACTGACATGATGAAGGAAGCTCTGAACATCACCAGGAATGGAGACCTTCTATGCTGCCCAAAATGCCAGCGGCATAATGGGCAGTAAGTACCAACCTGGGGTCCTTAAACTCTCCCCTTGATTAATGGTAGGGGTCCATGACATCAAAAAGGTTGGGAACCCCTGTTTTAGAGGATATAGATTCATAAATAAACAGGGACATGGAAGATGGAACACAATATGGAGAAGGAGAGAAACTGAGGTCCACTTTAGTAGAAAAAATAGAAACTTTTTTTTTAAAGTGATGAGGAATGAGTAGAGTTAAGAGCAGGAAACCAGTAGTTCTTGTTATCAGGTAAGTCAGTTTACATGTAGGAATGGCAAGCAATTAGGAAACCAGTCTGCTGGTCTGTAAGTACAAGAATGGAAAAACCTTGCTCCAATATCTGGGACCGCAATGAGAACCCCAATGTGCAAATGATGGCAAAACATGCACATAGTAAAAAGGAAATAAATAATACTGAGAACATGAGTTGTAGAGTCCCTAAAAGCGAGTCCATAGGTGGTAGAATCAGTTCAATGTTGAGGTGAGTGAAATTCTGCACACCGGTTCAGGAGTCCGATGTTTGAAGTATAATAACTTCCTGAACCAGGTGGTGTGCAACCCAGGGCTTCCGGTGGTAGTAGCTGAAAATGAGTCAGTAGGTTGAAGTAATAGCTACAGCATGAAGAGTTTAATAACTAATTAACTTGAAGAATGCAAAACTAAAATCATGACACTCTGAAACATCAGTGTATCTACAATCACCAATATCCTTTGTTTACATTTTATCCATTGCAAAAGTGGCATTGTAGCAAACTTATTTTCTCTTTAGAATTCTAAGTATTAATACAACACACATAAAATGCTGGAGGAACTCAGCAGCAAATATGGAAATGAATAATCAGTCAATAGTTCTGGCCGAGACCCCTCTTCAGAACTGGAAAAGAAGGGGGGAGGTAAGGTGGGGTGAAGGAGCCCAGCTGGAAGGTGATAGGTGAAGTCAGGTGGGTGTGAAAGGGAAGAATCTGGTAGAAGAGAGAAAACAATAGGAGAAAGGGAAAGAGGAGGGAACCCAGGGGGATGCAATAGGCAGGAAAGGAGGTGAGAGGCCAGAGTTGAGAACAGAAGAAAGGGTGGGGGGGGGGGAAGGGGGAAGAGAGATTTTTTGTAAACCAGAAGGAGAAATCAATATTTATGCTATCAGGTTGGAGGCTACTCAGACTGAATACAAGATATTACTCCCCCACCCTGATGGTGGCCTCATCTTGGTACAAGAGGAGGCCATAGACTGAAATGTCATTCTGGCATCTTCCATTTTCCTTCTTGGTTTTGATGAAGCGTCTTGGCTCTAAGCACTGACCGTTCATTCATTTTCATAAATGCTGCCTGATCTGCTGAGTTCCTTCAACGTTTTGTGTATTTTGCTTTGGATTTCCAGCATCTGCAGACTTTCTCATGTCTATAAGTATTAATACATTTTCTTATTGTAACTGTGTATTTAAATTACAAAAATATGCAACAGAATAACATTTAATACAAACATTGTCCTCGATCTAATTTTACAATCAGTTATCAATATTTATCAATTTTGATAAAGGTTCAATGAACAAAAGTTAACTTGTTGAAAAGATATGTAAATACAGTGGATTCTGGTTAATTGGGCCATTGGATAATCAGGGCAGCTGCTTATTTGGGAAAATTCAAAGAACAAATACTAAATCAGAAAATCGCCATGATTCCCTTCATTTATCGGGATACTATGGCACCTAATCGCGACAGGAGAACGTTGCAGAACAGTTTTTAACTAGCATCAGTTCCCATTGGACACTACACCATGCTTAGATCAATCAGTTCTTAAATACCACCAATTGTGTGTGCTTGTGTTCAAAAGGCAGTGATTTTTGTCAATGAAAGCTGCGAGTAATAAGCAATAAGACAACTCAGAATTGTCTTGTTCACTGCAGTTTAAGCATTCATGCTTGGAGATGCCATAAATGGCAGGGAGTGATAATCAACATGAACTTCGATTTGGGAACTATGAAGAATTAAGGTATTGACAATCATCTTGAATGTTACATTGAAAATAAAGATTTGGACGATGCAATTGTCAAAAGCATTGTATGAAGTTAGTCCATAAATTTGCTCTAGGTGTTTGAGCTGATCTTGTTCTTTTACAGCCAATCAAAATACCACGGCTAAATACACTAGATGAATTCCTCCACCAATAACTATTAGGAACTAACAGTTTCATAGTACTGTAGTAATATTGGTAGTGTTCCAATTTAAATTTAAATACACAAATTGTTACTCAGTTAAATAGTAGCTTGCTTTTTTTAAACTTCAGCTAATTGGGGCAGCTACTTAATTGGACCTAAATGTACTGGTCCAGATGAGTCCCAATTAACCAGAATCCACTGCATTTTCTTTCATAATGTACGAAGATTGTCAATTCATTCCTCATTCACTGAAATATTAAAAATCAATTAAAGCCTGTTATTTTTGTTCAGTTATAATTTTTATTACAATCATTTGGAATGCATTCCTATATCATTTTTGCTAAGATCAGTAATCACAGATTCAAATGACTTTCCATGTACTATTTTCAACATTATGTTTCAAAAAAGAGTAACTTGAAGACCAGCACATAAAAATCAATTGCACCATTTAGTTAAAACAGATCAATTTGTCCCATTAATTTAAATTTAATTTACAAAGAAACATTATGAAACATTGTTTTACATGTCACAGAACACTTTCCATAAAGAATTGAATAAAGTGATTAGGTATGCAAATATACGTTAAACACAGTTGTTAATTTTGACTTACATTTTCTTGACAGCAGAATGTATCCAAATTTTCCCACATTTCAAATGTAGCAAATGTCTACATATGTTAGGCTTGACTGACTACGCAAATTGCCTTTTAATATCTACTTTAGTTTTTTCTTTCAGTGTTAAAATCATTTATATTTTCCAATGATTGTTTGATCTCCAATGTGTGCAGACAAATTTCTACAAGTACCAGCATGCTAACATAAACATTCTTCTTTTAAATACCTGTAATTTTTGGACTCCAAAATAATAATTTGTTCATTTATCTATTAAATCTTTACAATACAAACAAGTAAATATATGTAAACAACTGGATTGTGTGAGATGTAGAATGCTCCAATACTTAATATGTTCTTTAAAATTGAAAATAAAATTTTACTCTTGCATTTAGAGATTTACTGATGCCTGGCAGAATCTCTTGGATAAAACTCTGCCACTATGTTCTGAGGAATACGTTTCAACATTTCCTTGGGGAAAATTCGGAGCAACTGCCACCCAATATCCAATGTTTCAAACACTGTCCTGTTCTCATAAGCACCTAAACAATAAAAAAAAATTGCTTATCCATATTTCAGATTATTTCTTTTAATACAAGTATTACAAACTTGATATAATAATAAATCTTTTGTACTTCAAAAAATTATGACACAGAAGACAGGAGTTTGATGCTAGAACATGACAGCTCCAACAATTTAAGCTCAACAACATTCAGGACAAAGCAGCCAACTTCTTTGGGACTTCAACCACCCATACACAGTGATTGCAATGTGAATCACCTACAAAATGCACTGGAGTTATTTGTCTGGGATACTCTGACAGTACATTCCAACTCAGTGCCTCTACCAACAAGGACAAAAGCACGGAATCACCACATGCAAACTCCTCTCGAAATGCACCCGACTTAGAAATGTGCAACTGATCATCAGATGTAGATCCTGGAAATAAAACCCTACGCAATGGCAATGTGCAAGTACCTTGATGAGAAGGACTGCAATGACTAAAGGCAGTGTCTCACCCTCACCGCCACAGGTAACAGATGTTGGCCTTTACCCTGTAGCACCCAGATGCTGATGAAGCGAATGAATGAAAAAAATTCTAAATAATTCAAACAATTTACTTTTGGGTTAAAAGAATTGCTCAATGTATATGGCCATCTACACGTACCTTGTGCAATGAAGTTCTTCTCAAATTTCTGCAAAAATTCTAAATATAACAAGTCGTCAGGGGTGAGAGCTTCTTCACCAACCACAGCTTTCATTGCCTGGACATCTTTGCCAATAGCATAGCAAGCATACTGCAGAGAGAGGACATTCCACAACCCATTCAGCAATACATTACAAAAAGGTTAGGAACAAAAAACAATGGAGAATTAAACTCTTGTTAACTGCATCAGCTTTAAGCATTCCAGTATTATTTGGACTTGCTTTATATAATGTACTTTAGTGCAGAATTAAGACAGCTGATTTTAGCACATGGCTGGAAGGGTGGAGATAAGGAGGAATAAGGCACTCTTTCCCTCAACTACCCTGTAGGTCACCCTTTGGCAAGGTATTGCACCTGCTTAGCCACACCCCCTCACCCCGGTCAGGGTCACATGAAGCCATGGGAGCAACTGGTGCATAACCAGGACTTTTAATATGCGACCACTGACACCAGGTAGACAATCTCTGAAGAGTACTGATAATGGCTGGGGTCACACGTACTCTAAACACATTGCCCAAAAGGCAGCAATGGTAAACCATTTCTGTGGAAAAATTTGCCAAGAATAATCATGGTCAACACCATCGCCTACATCATATGACACGGCATATAATGAATGAACGAATGATTCTAACACAAGAACAACTTTATGCTTGTGTTTGTTTTATCAGTAAAAGAAATGGATTATGAAAACTACAGCCAACTGTAAGAACAGCAAAAAAGGTCGTAGGCTGCAGTCTACCATCACTGCTGAACTCGTATGTGTCCAGAACAAAGTGGGCTAGAAAAAAATCACTTCTGACACTACCCAATCAGCAAACTGTCTTTTCTAAATACTCCCTTCTGGAAAGTACTATTGGGCTATTAAAACAAAAACTTAACTCCACCTTAAAAGTTTCTTTCCCCAGGAGGTTAATCTAATCAACCAACCTAGTTAGCCACCCACTACTCCAAACTCTTCTGCACACTGTGGTTTTAAGCATTCAGGCTTGGAGATGCCAGAAATGGCTGTGTGTAAATGAAACTATTTCACTACTTCAAGTTAGGACTATGAAGAATTAAGGTGTTGACTATAGTCTTGAATGTTACAATGAAAACACAGATTTGGAAGATGCAATCACCGAAAGCATCGTATGAAGGCAGTCTGCATTAGGTGTCTGCACTGATTTTGTAAAGTAGTGGTTCCAATTAACTGGAATCCACTGTACATGTAAATGCATATGGCAAATAAAGTTGATCCTCGATCGATTAGTCAAAATATTCCCATCACATTTACAATGACCAGTACCAAATATGTTTCAGCTGTGTGATGGATACGAGTTAAATAGGGCTTACTATGTTTACAGGAAGCATAGTGGGGAGATGTTACCTTGCAAATCTGCTTGCAAAAGTAAAATTTTAGTATTATAACCTGTCAGAGATTTGTGTAAAGCAAAATCATTTCATATACTAAATCTCACACCCCACTCCCAACTAAACAGGATTACCTTGGCGCAATACATGCTTAAACTTCAGAATTCTGTATTTGTCCATAAGGGGTAACAAAAATAGTACATATTTAATTTTAGATAACACCTCATTTCTGAAACCACTTATTTTAGATATTTAGCTGTTTATAAATCTTACCAGCTGATTAGACACATCTGGATGATCTTTGCGTGTCATACCTTCTCCTATGGCAGACTTCATTAATCGGGATAGTGATGGTAATACGTTAATAGGAGGATATATCTGTAAAACAGAACTTGCTGTAAAATCATTTACCTCCCCTTGGAAGTGTTATTGTTGTTTCAAGTTTTATTGTTTTACAACATTGAATCACAGTGGACTTAATTTGACTTTTTTGACACTGATCAAAAGACTCTTTCATGTCAAAGTGAAAACAAATTTCTACAAATTGGTCTAAATTTATCACAATTATTAAACTCAAAATAATTCATTGCATAATTACTCACTCCCGTCAAGTCAGCGTTTAGTCAATGCACCTTTGGCAGCAATGTAGAAAGGATGTTTCCCATGGTGGGGAAGTCGAGGACAAGAGGGCACAGCCTCACGACAGATGCAGAGAAATTTCTTTAGCCAGAGGGTAGTGAATTTGTGGAATTTGTTGCCGCAGGTGACTACAGGTGCCAGGCCATTGAGTGTTTTTAAGGTGGAGCTTGATAGGTTCTTGATAGCACACGGCATCAAAGGATATGAGGAGAAGGCCAGGGAGTGAGGCTGCAGAGGGGAAATAGGATCAGCCATGACTGAATGGTAGAGTAGACTCAATGGGCCAAATGGCCTAACTCTGCTCCCATGTCTTATGGTCTCATTACAGCCTTGAGTGTGTGGATAGCTTTCTATCAGCTTTGCACATCCTGACATTGCAATTGTTCTCCACCCTTCTCTACAAAACTGCTCAAGCTCTGTCAGATTACATGGGGATTGTGAGTGAACAGCGCTTTGCAAGTCCATTCACATGTTCTCAATTGGATTGAGGTCTGGACTCTGACTTAGCTACTTGAGGACATTAACTTTGTTGTTTTTAAGCCACTCTTGTGTAGATGGAAAACAAATCTTCTCCAAAGTCGCAGTTCTCTTGCACACTGCATCAGGTTTTTCTCCAGGATTTCCCTGTATTTTGCTGCAATCATCCTACCCTCTATCTTCACAAGTCTTCTTGGGCCTGCTGCAGTGAAGCATCCCCACAGCATGATGCAGCCACCAACATGCTTCATGGCAGGGATGGTGCATTTTTGATGATGTGCAGTGTTAAGCTTCTACCAAACATAGAGTTTTGCATGATAGCCAAAAAGCTTGAATTTTCATTTCATCAGACCATAGAACCTTCTTCCAGCTGACTTCAGAGTCTCCCACATGCCTACAGGCAAACTTTAGCCAAGAATTCATGAGATCTCTCCCGCCCCCACAGTGGCTTTCTCTTTGCCACTCTCCTATAAAGCTATGACTGGTGAACAGTTGTTGTATGTGCAGTCTGTCCCATCTCAGACACTGAAGCTTGTAACTCCTCCTGTAGAGTTGTCATAGGTCTCTTGGTGGCCTCCCTCACTGGTCCCCTTCTTGCACGGTCACTCAGTTTTTGAGGACGGCTCACTATAAGCAGATTTACTGCTGTGCCATATTCTTCCCATTTCTTGCTGATTGACTTAACTGTACTCCAAGGGATATTCAGTGACTTGGAAATCTTCTTGTATCCATCTCTTGACTTGTGCTTTTCAATAACTTTTTCACCGAGTTGCTTGGAGTGTTCTTTTGTCTTTATGGTGTAGTTTTGCCAGGATACTGACTTACCAGCAGTTGAACCTTCCAGATACAGGTGTACTTTTACTATAATCAATTGAAATACTTCGATTTCTCACAGGTTTCCAAAAACAGATCTCCATTTAACTAATTTTGTGACTTCTAAAACCAATTTGCTGCACCAATGATGATTTGGTATGTCATATTAAAGGGGGTGAATGCTTACGCAATCAATTATTTTGTGTTTTATAGTCGTAATTAATTTAGATTACTTTGTAGAGATTTGTTTTCACTTTGACATGAGTCTTTTTCTGTTGATCAAAAGAAGAAGCCAAATTAAATCCACTGTGATTCAATGTTGTAAAACCAGAAAACATAAAGACTTCCGGGGGGGGGGGGAGGGGGTTGAAAGGGTTGAATACTTTTCGTATTAAATGAAGTATGCATCATTGTACTGTATGACTATTACAAAATAGTGTATTCAGAGCCACAACTCTTTAAAAATGTTACCACTCATTTCTTTCATCTCTGTCAATCATGTCTCCACACTGCAGTCTTCAATTGAACCAGTGCTTATTCCAACAAGGGGTTTCCCAATGTTCATTTCACTATTGGCCGGACATCTATTTTGCAGCGAATGCTATGACTTTAGGAAAAAGGCCAAACAGATTCTTTTTGACTGCTCATTTGCCTGAGTAGTGGACAGTTATTTTCATATTCTAACCATATAAGGCATTGGTGAGGCCGAATCTAGAGTATTGTGTTCAGTTTTGGTCACCAAATTACAGGAAGGATATAAATAAGGTTGAAAGGGTGCAGAGAAGGTTTACAAGGATGTTGCCAGGACTTGAGAAACTCAGTTACAGAGAAAGGTTGAATAGGTTAGGACTTTATTCTCTGGAGCGTAGAAGAATGAGGGGAGATTTGATAGAGATATATAAAATGATGATGGGTATGGACAGAGTGAATGCAAGCAGGCTTTTCCCACTGAGGCAAGGGGAGAAAAAAACCAGAGGACATGGGTTACGGATGAGGGGGGAAAAGTTTAAAGGGAACATTAGTGGGGGGGCTTCTTCACACAGAGAGTGGTGGGTGTATGGAATGAGCTGCCAGACGAGGTGGTAAATGCGGGTTCTTTTTAACATTTAAGAATAACTTGGACAGATACATGAATGGGAGGTGTATGGAGGGATATGGTCCGTGTGCAGGTCAGTGGGACTAGGCAGAAAATAGTTCGGCACAGCCAAGAAGGGCCAAAAGGCCTGTTTCTGTGCTGTAGTTTCTATGGTTTCTATGTTCCCTGAAACAATTTTGCAGCATTCCCTACTATATATTTTTTCGCGATGATATAAAATTTGACCTCTAATTCTGGCCTTTCTTTCAAAGCGGAATCGCTACAGCAACCATCTTAAATCCTTTCATCATGATAAAGATTTCCTATGGATTTCCTGTTTTCTCTCTTCTCAAGAATGCTAGCTTATTCAGTCTCCTAATCGATAACAACTTCAGCCTTAGCATTATGTAGTAAACAAATACTTCCTTTCTGTAAAAAGAGAATAAAAATGATTCACAAAACTAACCAATGTTATTTCCTGCAACACACACAAAAAATGCTGGTGAACGCAGGAGGTCAGGCAGCATCTCTAGGAGGAGGTACAGTCGACGTTTGGGCCAAGACCCTTCGTCAGGACTAACTGAAAGAAGAGATAGTAAGAGATTTGAAAGTGGGAGGGGGAGGATGAGATCCGAAATGATAGGAGAAGATAGGAGGGGGAGGGATGGAGCTAAGAGCTGGAAAATTGATTGGCAAAAGGGATACGAGGCTGGAGAAGGGACAGGATCATGGGACGGGAAGCCTAGGGAGAAAGAAAGGGGGAGGGGGGAGGAAAGCCCAGAGGATGGGCAAGGAGTTATAGTGAAAGGGACAGAGGGACAAAAAAAGATAGAAAAAAGGGGAAAAGAAAAAATAATAATAAGGGATGGGGTACGAAGGGGAGGTGGGGCATTAACAGAAGTTAGAGAAGTCAATGTTCATGCCATCAGGTTGGAGGCTACCCTGACGGAATATAATGTATTGTTCCTCCAACCTGAGTGTGGCTTCATCTTGACAGTAGAGGCAGCCGTGGATAGACATATCAGAATGGGAATGGGACGTGGAATTAAAATGTGTGTTTCACTTCCTTTTCAGTTTTGCTCCATCCAGAAATGAATTTCACAAACTTACAGAACCTTCTAAAAATATACCTTCTAAATGGTTACCTGTCTATTGTGTAACTGCCGGTCAACATAGACTTGCCCTTCTGTGATGTATCCAGTTAAATCAGGAATCGGATGAGTAATATCTACAATGAATAGCAACAGATATATAGTGATTCAGTTAATTATTTGATAATCATTTAATTTCAACGGTAAGCCAGCATTCGATACACACTTCCACAATCCAAAAAAATGTATTTCAGAAAAAAGATAATGGCAGGATTTGTAGTCAATTCTACCAGAGAACCATACAGCACTTGAGGCCTTCAGGTCATAAGGTGACTCTGCTTCCCCTTCACATTGGGTACAAGATACAAAAGCTTGAGAACACCTGCCACCAAGGTCAAGGACACTTTCACTCCTGCTGCTTTAATATCCTTGAATGGACCTCAAACAATATAGTTGAACTCTTAATCTCTCAATCTATCTTGTCATGCCCTTGCCCTGCACTTTCTCTGTAGCTGTACTACTATTCTGTACTGTTTCCTTTTTCTTTGTACTACCTTGATGTACTTGTGTGTGGAATGATCTGCCTGGATGGAATTCAAACAAAAGCTTTTCACTGTATCTTAGTAGTTGTAACAATAATAAACCAATTACCATGAGCCACAACTTTAAAAGATTTATTCATCCTCAATACCTTGCACATCATTTACTTATTGCAAGCACATACAGAATTGCCCTTTGAACCCTTCTATCAAATCCAGATCCATAGCAATAATAGATTAAAGTTCATATCACAAACTGCATTTTTAAAAATGTCTTCCTCTAATTTTCAGAGGCACATTAGATATGTCATCCAATTACTGAGACCATCTTCATGCCATCTCCAATGTAAACAGTATTCTATGTGTACAAACACTCAATTTTCAACAGTTCTATTTATCTTACTTTAATCTTTTTTGCATCAAAGAAATGAACCCAACTACTACTTTAAGCATTGTACAACAGGGGGAAACCCTGGGGATCTTGGAGTTCAAGTATATGGTTCCTGTGGCATAAAAGTTGGAGTATTATATTATGTGCAGATTTGGTCATTCTGCTACAGGAAAAATGCCATTATGAGCAAGAGGCCGAGAGAGAAGGAGTAGGAATCTCGGAGAGAAGACTTTGTTTTAACACTGCTCGGGGAAAAGAGGGTAGACTGCACAGGTGCATGACATAGAGCAGCGGTCCCCAATCACCAGGCCCTGGACCAGTACCGGGCCACGAGGAAACGATACCAGTCAGCTGCACCTTTTCCTCATCCCCTGTCACGCACTGTTGAACTTGAACATAGGATTGCCAACTGTCCCGTGCTTGCCAGGACATCTCGTATATTGGGCTAAATTGCTTTGTCCCATACGGAACTGCTCTTGTCCGGTATTTCCCCTGCTAAGGTAGAGCGTTCTTATGAAACCCTTTGTGCCGAAATGGTGTGAAACGAAGAAGCAATTATCATTAATTTATATGGGAAAAATTTTTGAGCATTCCCAGACCCAAAAAAAACCTACCAAATAACACATAAAACCGAAAATAACACTAACATATAGTAAAAGCAGGAATAATATGATAAATACACAGCCTATATAAAGTAGAAATAATGTATGTACAGTATAGTCAGGAAGATAAAGGCAAAACCGATTTGTGGAAAAGAAATCGGCACGTACGCGCTTGCGCACACAGGTGCCCATGCAAGGCTTCATGGTCTTCGTAGTTTTTCCCCGGAGTAAAGTGTCCCAGGATTTGACTACTACTTTTGTCCCTTATTTGGGAGTAAGAAAGTTGGCAACCCTAACTATAAGAGACATGTTGAGGTGAGTTTAACCCTACTTGACACCACCACCACCCCCCACCTGGCCGGTCCGCAAGAATATTATCAATATTAAACCGGTCCGCGGTGCAAAAAAGGTTGGGGACCCTTGACATAGAGCGCCAAAGGTTTAAAAAAAGACCACCATATACAGCGGGCAGCAGCATGAGAGGGAGCAGAGTGGGATGGCTTTGGCTCAACAGGCTTCGGCGTGAACAGGCAGAGGCAAGGGTAGGTTCCGGTAAGTTTTGTTTTGTTTGTTTAGAGTAGAGAGAATGCCAGGCAAGACGTTGGAATGCTTCTCTTGCAGGATAGACAATAGGTGCAGGAGTAGGCCATTTGGCCCTTCGAGCCAGCACCGCCATTCACTGTGATCATGGCTGATTATCCACAATCAGTATCCAGTTCCTGCCTTATCCCCATAACCTTTGATTCCACTATCTTTAAGAGCTCTATCCATCTCTTTCTTGAAAGCATCCAGAGACTTGGCCTCCACAGCCTTCTGGGGCAGAGCTCCATATATCCACCACTCTCTAGGTGAAAAAGTTTTTCCTCAACTCCATTCTAAATGGCCTATCCCTAATTCATAAACTGTGGCCTCTGATTCTGGACTCACCCATCAGCGGGAACATGCTTCCTGCCTCCAGTGTGTCCAATCCCTTAATAATCTTATATGTTTCAATAAGATCCCCTCTCAGCCTTCTAAGTTCCAGAGTATACAAGCCCAGTCGCTCCAATCTTTCGACATATGACAGTCCCGCCATCCCAGGAATTAACCTTGTGAACCTACGCTGCACTCCCTCAATAGCAAGAATGTCCTTCCTCAAATTTGGAGACCAAAACAGCACACAGTACTCCAGGTGAGGTCTCACCAGGGCCCTGTACAGCTGCAGAACGACCTCTTTGCTCTTATACTCAATTCCCCTTGTTATGAAGGCCAGCATGTGGGAAGTCAGGGAGACCTCCAGTGTCCCTGACAACGACACCTACAAGAAGTGCATCCAGCTGAAGCTCCCAACAAACCGTGTTAGTGGACGGCAGCAGGAGCTGCATGACCTCCGGATCATTTGGGAGAATGAGGTGTTTATAGATGGCAGCTTCAGGAAGGTAGTTACGCCAAAAGAGCAGCGGACAGGTAATTGGGTTACCGTCAGGCGAGGGAAGGGGAAAGGGCAGGCGGAGCAGGGTTCCCCTGTGGCCATTCCCCTCAACAACAAGTATACCGCATTGGATACTGTTGGGGGGATGACTTACCTGGGACAAGCTGCAGCAGCCAGATCTCTGGCACTGAGTCTGGTTCTGTAGTGCAGAAGGGAGAGTGGAAGAAGAGGAGAGCGGCAGTGATAGGGGACTCGATAGTCAGAGGTACAGAAAGGAGGTTCTGTGGTCGTGACAGAGACTCCCAGATGGTTTGTTGCCTCCCAGGTGCCAGGGTCAGGGATGTCTTTGATTGCGTGCACAGCATTCTGAAGTGGGAGGGTGATCAGCCAGATGTCATGGTACACATCGGTACCAATGACGTAGAAAGAAAGAGTGAGGAGGTCCTGAAGAGTGAGTATAGAGAGCTTGGTAGGAAGTTAAAAAGCAGGACCTCGAGGGTGGTAATCTCAGGATTGCTACCTGTGCTACGTGCCAGTGAGGGTAGGAATAGGATGCTCTGGCGGATGAACATGTGGCTGAGGAACTGGTGTATGGGGCAGGGTTTCTGATTTCAGGATCATTGGGACCTCTTCTGGGTCAGGTGGGACTTGTACAAGAGAGACGGGTTACACATGAACTACAGGGGGACCAATATCCTTGCAGGGAGGTTTGTTAGTGCTACTGGGAAGGGTTTAAACTAGATTTGCAGGGGGATGGGAACCAGAGTGCCAGAGCAGATAGTGGAGCAGGGGTGAAAATAAATGATGTTAAAAGTTCATGCAAAGTTACAAATAGAAGGGTTGTGTGTGGTGGTAATAATCTTCTGAGGTCTGTCTATTTCAATGCAAGGAGTACTGTGGGGAAGGCTGACGAGCTGAGGGTGTGGATTGAAACATGGAATTACGACATCATAGCCATTAGTGAAACTTGGCTGCAGGAGGGGCAGGACTGGCAGCTTAATGTTCCAGGGTTCCAATGTTTCAGATGTGATAGAAGAGGAGGAATGAAGGGTGGGGGGGGGGGTGGCATTGCTTGTCAGGAAAAATGTTACAGCAGTGCTCAGGCAGGACAGATTAGAAGGCTTGTCTACCGAGGCCAATATGGGTGGAGCTGAGAAACAGGAAAGGTATGACCACATTAGTGGGATTGTATTATAGAGCACCCAATAGTCAGCAAGAATTGGAGGAGCAAATCTGCAGAGAGATGGCAGACAACTGCAGGAAACATAAAGTTGTGATAGTAGGGGATTTTAATATTCCACATATTGACTGGGATTCCCATACTGTTAAAGATCTAGACGGGTTAAGAGTTTCTAAAATGTGTTCAGGAAAGTTTTCTAAATCAATATATATACGTACCAACTGGAGAGGATGCAATATTAGATCTCCCATTAGGAAACGAGTTAGGACAGGTGACGTAAGTGTGTGTAGGGGAACACTTTGGTTCCAGTGATTATAACTCCATTAGTTTCAACTTGATCATGGATAAAGATAGATCTGGTCCTTGATTTGAGGTTCTAAACTGGAAAAAGGTCAAATTTGAAGAAATGAGAAAGGATCTAAAAAGCATGGATTGGGACAGGTTGTTCTCTGACAAGGATGTGATTGGTAAGTGGGAGGCCTTCAAAGGAGAAATTTTGAGAGTGCAGAGTTTGTATGTTCCTGTCAGGATTAAAGACAAAGTGAATAAGAATAAGGAACCTTGGTTCTCAAGGGATATTGGAACTCTGATAAAGAAGAAGAGAGAGATGTATGACATGTATAGGAAACAGGGAGCAAATAAGGTGCTTGAGGAGTATAAAAAGTGCAAAAAAAACTTAAGAAAGAAATCAGGAGGGCTAAAAGAAGACATGAGGTTGCTTTGGCAGTCAAGGTGAAGGATAATCCAAAGAGCTTCTACAGATATATTAAGAGCAAAAGGATAGTAAGGGATAAAATTGGTCCTCTTGAAGATCAGAGTGGTCGGCTATGTATGGATCCAAAAGAAATGGGGGAGATCTTAAACGGGTTTTTTGCGTCTGTATTTACTAAGGAAACTGGCATGGAGTCAATGGAAATAAGGCAAACAAGTAGTGAGGTCATGGAACCTATACAGATTGAGGAGGAGGAGGTGCTTGCTATCTTGAGGCAAATCAGAGTAGATAAATACCCAGGACCTGACAGGGTATTCCCTCGGAATTTGAAGGAGACTAGTGTTGAAATTGCAGGGACCCTGGCAGATGTATTTAAAATGTTGGTATCTACGGGTGAGGTGCTGGTGGATTGCAGGATAGCTCATGTTGTTCCGTTATTTAAAAAAGGCTCTAAAAGTAATCCGGGAAATTATAGGCCGGTAAATTTGACGTCGATAGTAGGTAAATTATTGGAAGGAGTACTGAGAGATAGGATCTACAAGTATTTGGATAGATAGGGACTTATTAGGGAGAGTCAACATGGCTTTGTGCGTGGTAGGTCATGTTTGACCAATCCATTGGAGTTTTTCCAGGAGGTTACCAGGAAAGTGGATGAAGGGAAGGCAGTGGATGTTGTCTACATGGACTTCAGTAAGGCCTATGACAAGGTCCCGCATGGGAGGTTAGTTAGGAAGATTCAGTCGCTAGGTATACATGGAGAGGTGGTAAATTGGATTAGACATTGGCTCAATGGAAGAAGCCAAAGAGTGGTAGTAGAGAATTGCTTCTCTGAGTGGAGGCCTGTGACTAGTGGTGTGCCACAGGGATCAGTGCTGGGTCCATTGTTATTTGCCATCTATATCAGTGATCTGGATGACAATGCGGTAAATTGGATCAGCAGTTTTGCTGATGATACAAAGATTGGAGGTGTAGTGGACAGTGAGGAAGGTTTTCAAAGCTTGCAGAGGGATTTGGACCAGATGGAAAAATGGGCTGAAAAATGGCAGATGGAGTTTAATACAGACAAGTGTGAGGTATTGCACTTTGGAAGGACAGACCAAGGTAAAACATACAAGGTAAATGGTAGGGCACTGAGGAGGGCAGTAGAACAGAGGGATCTGGGAATACAGATACAAATTTCCCTAAAAGTGGCATCACAGGTAGATAGGGTCATAAAGAGAGCTTTTGGTACATTTATAAATCGAAGTATTGAGTATAAGAGTTGGAATGTTATGGTGAAGTTGTATAAGGCACTGGTGAGGCTGAATTTGGAGTACTGTGTACAGTTTTGGTCACCAAGTTACAGGAAGGATATTAATAAGGTTGAAAGAGTGCAGAGAAGGTTTACAAGGGTGTTGCCAGGACTTGAGAAACTGAGTTACAGAGAAAGGTTGAATAGGTTAGGATTTTATTCCCTGGAGCATAGAAGAATGAGGAGAGATTTGATAGAGGTATATAAAATTAAGATGGGTATAGATAAAGTGAATGCAAGCAGGCTTTTCCCACTGAGGCTAGGGGAGAAAAAAAAAAGAGGACATGGGTTAAAGGTGAAGGGGGAAAAGTTTAAAGTGAATATGGGGTGGGGGGTGGCTTCTTCTCACAGGGAGTGGAATGAGCTGCCAGATGAAGTGGTAAACGCGGGCACACTTTTAACATTTAAGAAAAAGGGATATGGCCCAGGTGCAGGTCAGTGGGACTAGGCAGAAAAATGGTTCGGCACAGCCAAGGGTCAAAAGGCCTATTTCTCTGCTGTAATGTTCTATGGTTCTAAGCTAGAAAAAGTGCAATGATTTATAAGGATGTTGCAATGGACCAAATTATGAAGAGTTTGAGCAGGTTGGGACTTTTCTTTACTGAAGTGTAGGAGAATGAGGAATGATCTCATAGAGGTGTATAAAATTACTGGTATATATGGGATGACTGTGCAGTCTTTTTCATAGAGTTGGGTGGGGCAGGGCATAGGTTTAAGGTGAGAGAGGACAGAGTAATAGGGGGCTCGAGACATGGAATAAGCTGCCAGATGAAGTGGTTAAGGCAAGCACATTAACATTCATAAGGTACTTCGATATGTACATGGATAGGAAAGACTTCAAGAGATATGGACTAATCATGAAGAAATGGAACCATCCTAAACAGGAATCTTGGTCAGCATGGACACTTGGGCCTAAAGACCCATTTTGTAACTCTGCATCTGAATGACATCTCTTATCCTCTGTCTTGTTCTACAAAACTCTTTCTGCAATTTTTACAAGGGCTTGAGATCTTGACAAAAGGATGGTTCTAGGAAATGAATAAGTATGCAAGAGAGATTGAGAATAGTATCACACTTTCTGGGTTCAAGGTAACACACACAAAATGCTGGAGGAACTCAGCCAGTCAGGCAGTATCAATGGAAATGAATAAACAGTCAATGTTTCGGGCCAAGACCATTCTTCAGGATTGAGGTTTGTGCTTTTAGTACCAGTCAAATCAACTTGTCCTGCCTTCTTTAGATAGAATTCAGAGTGGGAAAGGCAAGTGGGGAGGTAAAGAGTGAGAGAAAGAAAGCTGGAGGAAGGAAGTAAAGGGTGCAAGGAAAGGAAGAAGGAAGAGCAGTTGGATGAAATGACTGTTTTTTTTCCTTGCACATTGCTTAAAATTGTCTCATTTATTTTACCTGTACTCATTTCCCCCCAAATGCATCACTTCGCATTTCTATATATCAAATATATGACACTTGTTTTTTTTTTAAAAGTTTAACACTTGTTTTTCTAGATCAGATCAAAATACACTGTCTATATTCACCATCATTTGGCATAGTGAGGATGGGAATCTGTGTGATGGACCCATTTCTACCCTCAACACGTCCAGCTCGTTCATAAATGGTGGCCAGATCTGTATACATATAACCAGGGAAACCTCGACGACCAGGCACTTCTTCTCGAGCTGCTGAAACCTTAAGAAAAGACAAACAACTTGTAAGCTTTTAATACCAACTATTTACAAATCACTTCAAGTTCTGCCTGATGAAATAGTCATTGCTGAAATACAAAGTAACAATGGTAAACACTGGATAATGGGGTCTACACACATTGCAGAGTTTCTTTGGAGACTAAAATAGTAATGCAGAAAATCTGAAATAAAAGGCAGTCAAGATAGCTGGTATGAAGGTGTGGTGAATTCAGGCCAATTAGCTACATGGATGCAAGCAGAGAAGTTCAGATGTAGAGTAAGAAACCCTGCAGAGCATCCAGTTTGGTCATCTGCTAATGTCACCATATCCACAAGGTTCTGGTGACATTCCCAAACAATATACTAACTTGCAAAGAGGATGTATTCTTGATAATGCAATCAGAATCAAGTTTATTATCACTGGCATGTGACGTGAAGTTTGTTAACTTAGCAGCAGCAGTTCAATGCAGTACATAATCAAGCAGAGAAAAAATATAAATAACAAAAATAATAATAATAAATGAACAATTAAATCAATTATGTATATTGAATAGATTTTAAAAACGTGCAAAAACAGAAATACTGCATATTTTTAAAAAAGTGAGGTAGTTTCCAAAGATTCAATGTCCATTTAGGAATCGGATGGCAGAGGAGAAGAAGCTGTTCCTGAATCGCTAAGTATGTGCCTTCAGGCTTCTGTACCTCCTACCTGATGGTAACAGTGAGAAATGGGCATGCCCTGGGTGCTGGAGGTCCTTAATGATGGATGCTGCCTTTCTGAGACACCGCTCCCTAAAAAATGTCCTGGGTACTTTGTAGGCAAGTACCCAAGATGGAGCTGACTAGATTTACAACCTTCTGCAGCTTCTTTCAGTCCTGTGCAGTAGCCCCTCCATACCAGACAGTGATGCAGCCTGTCAGAATGCTCTCCACGGTACAACTATAGAAATTTTTGAGCGTTTTTGTTGACATGCCAAATCTCTTCAAACTCCTAAGAAGGCTGTCTTGCCTTCTTTATAACTACATCAATATGTTGGAACCAGGTTAGATCCTCAGAGATCTTGACACCCAGGAACTTGAAACTGCTCACTCTCTCCACTTCTGATCCCTCTATGAGGATTGGTATGTGTTCCTTCGTCTTAACCTTCCCAGAGTCCACAATCAGCTCTTTCGTCTTACTGACGTTGAGTGCCAGGTTGTTGCTGCGGCACCACTCCACTAGTTGGCATATCTCACTGCTGTACGCCCCCTCGTCACCACCTGAGATTCTACCCACAATGATTGTACTTGTCAGCAAATTTATAGAAGGTATTTGAGCTATGCCTAGCCACACAGTCATATGTATATAGAGAGTAGAGCAGTGGGCTAAACACACACCCCTGAGGTGTACCAATCAGTGAGGAGGATATACTATCACCAGTCTGCACAGATTATGGTCTTTCGGTTAGGAAGTCGCGGATCCAATTGCAGAGGGAGGTACAGAGGCCCAGGTTCTGCAACTTCTCAATCAGGGTTGTGGGAAAGATGCTGAACTATAGTCGATGAACAGCATCCTGACATAGGTGCTTGTGTTGTCCAGGTGGTCTAAAGCCGTGTGGAGAGCCCGTGAGATTGCTTCTGCCATTGACCTATTGTGGCGATAGGCAAATTGCAATGGGTCCAGGTCCTTGCTGAGGCAGGAGTTCAGTCTAGTCATGACCAACCTCTCAAAGCATTTCATCATTGTAGATGTGATAGACATTAAGGCAGCCCACATTATTCTTCTTAGGCACTGGTATAATTGTTGCCTTTTTGAAGCAAGTGGACACTCCACACTAGTTCTTCTAGAATAGGGGTTCCCAACCTGATGGTCTACAGATCCCTTGCTTAATATTATTGGTCAGTGGCATAAAAAAGGTTGGGGACCCCTGATCTAGAACATCCCCAGAACATCTCTGAGGAAAGCTCGTTTGTTTCCATTCTGCAAACGTAGCTCTCCTTGACAAAATATTAAAATTATTCTATTTCCAAAATCTAGGATGAACCAAAGTTCTGAGCACTCAGCAAGCTGGAAACCTTTTCATGCTCTACTCACAGTAGTTAATATACTGATAATCCATCTCGATGTTTGACCTCCATTAATAAAATTGGGAGAGACTGCGGGCCATCAGAGAGGCAAAGCGTGCACATGCTCAGCGAATCCACAGCCACTTCCAGGACAGCGGAGACACATGGCACATGTAGAAAGGCATTCAGGACATCACCAACTACAGGACAACATCACCTGCCTGTGCTGGTGATGCCTCCCTCCCAGATGTGCTGAACAACTTCTACGCCCGGTTTGAGGCAGATAATGATGTGGCGGCGAGGAAGACCACCCCTCCTCCAAATGACAAGGTGCTGTGTCTTACCATGGCCGATGTGAGGAGAACCCTGCGCAGGGTCAACCCACAGAAGGCTGCTGGACCAGAAAATATTCCTGGCAGAGTGCTTAGAGGATGTGCAGACCAGCTAGCAGATATTCTCACTGACATCTTCAACATCTCCCACATCTCCCTGAGCAGCGCCGTCGTTCCTACGTGCTTCAAGGCCGCCACCATCGTCCCCATGCCGAGAAGTCGTCACTGTCCTGCCTCAACGACTACCGTCGCGTTGCTCTCACATTCATCATCATGAAGTGTTTCAAGAGGCTCGTCATGAGGCACATCAAGTCCCTGCTGCCCCCCTCACTGGACCCCCTGCAGTTTGTGTACCGTCCCAACCATTCAACAGATGATGCCATTGCCATCACCCTCCACCTGGCCTTAACCCACCTGGACAAAAAGGACACGTACATTTGAATGCTGTTCATAGACCTCAGTTCAGCATTCAACACAATCATTCCTCAGAAACTGATTGGAAAGCTGAGCCTACTGGGCCTGAACACCTCCCTCTGCAACCGGATCCTAGACTTCCTGACTGGGAGACCTCAGTCAGTCCGGATCGGGAGCAGCATCTCCAACACCATCACACTGAGCACGGGGGCCCCCCAGAGCTGTGTGCTCAGTCCACTGCTGTTCACTCTGCTGACCCACGACTGTGCTGCAACACACAGCTCGAACCACATCATTAAGTTCACCGATGACACGACCGTGGTGGGTCTCATCAGCAAAAGTGATGAGTCAGCATACAGAGAGGAGGTGCAGCGACTAACGGACTAGTGCAGAGCCAACAACCTGTCTCTGAATGTAAACAAAAGAGATGGCTGTTGACCTCAGGAGGACACGGAGCTACCACTCTCTGCTGAACATTGACGACTCCTCCGTAGAGATCGTTAAGAGCACCAAATTTCTTGGTGTTCACCTGGCAGAGAATCTCACCTGGTCCCTCAACACCAGCTCCATAGCAAAGAAAGCCCAGCAGCGTCTCTACTTTCTGCGAAGGCTGAGAAAAGTCCATCTCCCACCCCCCATCCTCAACCACATTCTACAGAGGTTGTATTGAGAGCATCCTGAGCAGCTGCATCACTGCCTGGTTCAAAAATGCACCATCTCGGATCGCAAGACCCTGCAGTGGGTAGTGAGGTCAGCTGAGAAGATCATCAGGGTCTCTCTTCCCGCCATTACAGACATTTACACCACACGCTGCATCCGCAAAGCAAACAGCATTATGAAGGACTCCACGCACGCCTCATATAAACTCTTCTCCCTCCTGCCATCTGGAAAAAGGCACCGAAGCATTCAGGCTCTCACAACCAGACTGTGGAGCAGTTTATTCCCCCAAGCCATCAGACTCCTTAATACCCAGAGCCTGGCTTGACACCAACCTACTATACCCTTTACTATGCCTACTGTCTTGTTTATTATTTATTATTTATTGTAGTGGCTGCACTGTTTTGTGCACTTTATGCAGTCCTGGGTAGGTCTGTAGTCTAGTGTAGTTTTTGTGTTTTTTTTCTTACGTAGTTCAGTGTAGTTTTTGTATTGTTTCATGTAGCACCATGGTCCTGGAAAATGTTGTCTCATTTTTACGAGGTTCTGTACCAGCAGTTATGGTAGAAATGACAATAAAAAGTGACTTGACTTGACGTCCTTTGAATTGTCAAAACTATGTATTCTGCAATAGTATGGTAGATGTCTATTAGACACTCAAAGGTTAGTCTAAAAATCAGCTTGATTGAAGTGGTATTCATTTGCATGAATCAGAATCTCTTGCAAGGAAGGCTCTTTTCAAATGTTAGCACATACTACAACCCACATTAATGCTTCCATGCAGCACCAGGGATGAGTACTACGATGACGATGAACCCAGGAGACATTTTCTGGTTGATCACCAACCTTCTCCGACCTCAACACACATCACAGAATGCCAAACTTGGTGATTAAGGAACCTTGCTGCATAACACATATACTGCAGTGTTTTTCTACAGCTAGCAATTATTGACAGAAAATCATGATTATATTTAATTAGCGCAGCATGAGCTCTCTGTATAACAACAGAGAAGACAGCACAGATCTTGGCAGCAAACTCAATTTTTGTTTCATCTACCACAGTAGCACAGCAGTTGGTGCAACGTATGACAGCTTGGGGCAGAGTTTGGAGATCAATCCCACCACCCTCTGTAAGGAGTTTATACGTCCTCCCCGTGGAATGTGTGGGTTTTCTCCGAGTGCTCCAGTTTCCTCCTACAATCCAAAGGTTTAATGGATAGTTTAATTGATCATTGTAAATTGTCCCATGATTAAGTTAGGGTTAAATTTGGGTTGCTGGGTAGTGCGGCTCAAAGCGCCATAAGGGCCTATTCACTGTATCTCCAAATAAAATTAGTAGAATAGGCCAGTCAGCACCTTGAGCCTGCTCTTTCATTCATTAGTGACATTGCTGTTCCAGCATTCCTAAATCCACTCTCCTGCCCATTCCCTAGATATCGATTACCTTACTAATTAGAAATCTATCTCAACTTTAAATATACCCAAGCACTTTGCACCCAATTCTTTCAAGTGGCATGGAGTTACAAAATCTAAACCAAAAGAAGTTCTGCTTGATCTTCATCTTAAATGGGCATCCCCTTATTCTGTGACCATGCCTCCTCACTCTGGTCTCTCTCTGAATCTTTGCAGGCTATCCAACATCAGGATAAACATTTTGGGAGAAAAAAAAAACACACATACCTCTCTCAGAGCTTCAGCATAAGAACTCATGTCTGTTAAGATAACCAGCACATGTTTTTCACATTGGTAGGCAAGGTACTCTGCAGTGGTCAGTGCAAGGCGAGGAGTAATAATGCGTTCAATGCTGTTGAGAAACAAAGTTAACCATCAGTGTCTACAATACTTTTGCTAGTCCTAGAGTGTAAACATTTCAGAATTTTTCTGCACATACATACAAAATACAGTATTGCATTGCAGCTGAGATAGTTGAGAATAAGTACAGAGGCTGATCTCTTTAAGACAGACCATTCTGTTGGATAATTCAATTTAAGTTTGTTTCACCATACTGGAAAATTAACATTCAACTCAAAATACTGCAGTTGAAACAGGTGGTGCAGAAGTAAAACTTTAAAACTGTCAATACCACACTTTGACTGCAATAATCTATTTAATTTCAATGAAAAATTAAGCCAGGGTCAAAAATTATACAGTGTATAAACCCTTTTGACTCCTGGGTTTGTTACTGACCCTGTGCCCAATTTTAAAAATTCACAATCCTTGAGCCTCAAAGGCCCTAAACCTCAAACCCTCATCTAATTCTCTATTTCCACATTAGCAGTATAGCAAATAAAAGTAGGTCATTCAAGTACCACGTCTGCTCTGTCCTTCAACTCTTAAGAGCTTATTTTATATATTTATATATTTATTTTTAATTTAGAGATAGAATGCAGAATAGGCCGTTTTGGCTCTTTGAGCTAAGCTGCCCAAAAACACCCGATTTAATCATAGCATAAATACAGGACAATTTACAATGACTAATTAATCTACCAACTGGTATGTCTTTGGACCACGGGAAGAAACCAGAGCACCTGGAGAAAACCTATGTGTTCCATGAGGAGGACATATAAACTCCTTACAGAGGACACTGGAATTGAACTCTGAACTCCGATGCCCCAAGCTGTAATTGCATCGTGCTAACCACTATACTACCATAGTGCCCAATATTTTTCTCTAGCCTAATATCGTATTCTGTTTTCCCTTATTACTGCCCAAATCTCTTTTCCCAAATCTTGAGAAAGTTTACTGCTTAATTTTGGCATTATAATCCTTTTCCTTTGATCAAGTAACAAAATTAAATAGTCCATTCCAAGGCTGAAACATTTGATTGTATTTTTAGTATATATTCCTTTTTTGTGTGCGTGTGTGTGTCTGTGTGTCTGTGTGCGTGTCTGTGTGCGCGTGTGCGTGTGTGTGTGTGTGTGTCTGTGTGCGCGTGTGTGCGCGCACCTCTCTCTTTCTTTCTCTGTGTCTCTCTGTACACACACATATATAAAATATTGATACACAGATTTTTTTCTCCAATTCATTTGCGGGGTGTGGGCGTCGCAGGCTAAACCAGCACTTATTGCCTATCCCTAGTTACCCTCAAGAAACTGGTGATGAGCTGCCTTCTGTAACCTCTGCAGTCCCTGAGGTGTGGGCATACCCATAGTGCTGTTAAGGAGGGAATTCATGATTTTGACCCAGCGACAATGAAGGAATGGTGTTATGTTTCCAAGTCAGGACAGTGAGTGATTTGGAGGGGGATTTCCAAGCAGTGGTGTTCCCAGGTACCTGCTGTTCTCATCCTTCTAGATGGCAGCAGTCGTGGGTCTGGAAGGTGCTGCCTCAGGAACTTTGGTGTGTTGTTGCAGTTCATCTTGCAGATAGTACACACTGCTGTAACTGCTCATCGATGGTGGAGGGATTGGATGCTTGTGGAAGTGGTACCAATCACGTGGGCTGCCTTGTACTGGATGGTATCAAGCTTTTGAGTGTTAATAGAGCTGTACTCATCCAGGCAAGTATTATTATATTACACTCCTGACCCGAGCCTTGTTAATGGTGGACAGGCCTTGGGGAGTCAGGAAGGGAGTTACACGCCACAGCATTCCTACCCTTTGACCTGCTCTGGTAGCCACAGAGTTTATATGGCTAGACCAGTTCAGTTTCCTGTCAATGGTAACCCCCAGGACGTCAATGGTACGAGATTCAGTGATGGTGATGCCACTGAATATCAAGGGACGATGGTTAGAGCCTCTCTTGTTGGAGATGGTTATTGCCTGACACTTGCATGGCTCATATGTTATTTGCCACTTGTCAGCCCAAGTCTGGATATTGTGCAGGTCCTACTGCATTTGGGTATAAACTGCCTCACTATCTGAAGAGTCATGAATGGTGCAGAACATTGTGCAGTCATCTGCGAACACCCCCACTTCTGACCTTATGACGGAAGGAAAGTCTTTGATGAAACAGCTGAGGATGGTTGATTGTAGGGTACTTCCCTACAAAATATTTTTCTAGTCTACCATATTTACCTTGCTCTGAGGCCTTTCAAAGCATCTCTTTGGTCCTAATGTTTTGGTCTCAAGTTCCAATACCTCAGATGTCACACTTTGAGAAACATTAACTAAGTTAAGTAACTGTAAAAGATTAGTGCAGGAAAGCAGCAGTGAGTTAAAAGATAAGACGCAATCTTACTGAACAGCAGAGCAAACATGTGGGCTGTACGGCCACCTCTTTCCACCTCAAATATTAAGACTTGTATCTAAATGCAATTTGTTACTCAATCAACATACTTGAAGTAAATAGTTCTTTTCTAATTCTTCTCTCAGAACACTTCAAAGGCTTGATTTGATCAGTTTCTTAATGTCCTTTAAGACTCAGAAACTAAATCAGTTATTTACTAAATGTGGTAATATCAATGAGTTGTACAAGACTAAAGTAATATCCCAAATATTTCTGGGAAATACCAGTGCACAACAAAAAGGCTGAGTTAAGAATAAAGCCAAGATAATTATCAATTCCTCTGCTGTTTTCCACAGTAAAGTGAGGCACTTGCCATCTTTTTAAAATGGGCAATGCCCATCAACTGCAGATACCTGTCTAATTCATACAGCATACCTGTTGCGAGCCAAGAGTACAGAATTGTTACTTACGTTGGGTCATTTGCAAGATTCAAAAACAGACAGACGTTGTCCATTGATCCATTTTCTTCAAAGTCAGATTTAAAAAATCTTGCTGTTTCCATATTAACCTGTTAAACAGAATACAAGTGCTCAAAACATATTAACCTGTTAAACTGAAGACAAGTATTCAAAACAGAGGCCAAAATTTGGCTAATTTTATGTTAGACCTAAACATCTAACATGCAGGACAAAAAACAAAAAGCTAAAAGCACCATAAAGAGGCAAGAATATAAAAGCACCAAATGGATGGGAGCAAACAACAGGAATTCTGCAGATGCTGGAAATTCAAGCAACACACATCAAAGTTGCTGGTGAACGCAGCAGGTCAGGCAGCATCTATAGGAAGAGGCGCAGTCGACGTTTCAGGCCGAGACCCTTCGTCAGGACGGATGGGATGGGAGGGCAGATTGTGCTGATATTGGAAAAGTTGCAATTGGGGGGCTACGGCCAGGCTGGGTATGGATTACTAACTTTGGAACAAAGGTAGAGGGTAAAATAATAAAACAATGAATATTAATGGTCTCGTTTTCCTCGCCAGAGGGGTAAATTATTAAGAGAGACACCACTAAATTTAATTAGTGGTCATTTGAGAGGAAATGAGAGTTGGTGTGGAACTCATTGGTTAAAAAGGGGTAGAAACACTCAATATATTTAAAATAGTACTTGGATTAATTATGTACTTTCCAAAAGGCCACTCAGTCCCTCAAACCTCCTCTACAATTCCATAAGATCATGACTGACCTCACTGCAACCTCATCCACAGTTAAACTTTCAACCCCTTGCTAATGAAGTGTAATACAGTCAAAGACTGCACCAACCACCCTTTAAGAGCTGCAAACCTTTAGCACAGAAGTTCCCCACCTTTTATGCCATGGAACTGTACCATTACCCGCGGGGTTCATGGACCCCAGGTAGCTGCTTTAGCAGCTACAAACCTAGACTGTCCAAATATCTTTTTAAAAATCTACATTTTTAAAGTTTTAGTTCACCAAATCTTTTCTGAATGGCTTCTCAACATTTATATCCTTCCTCAAATAGGAGTTCAAAACTCTGCATGGTACTCCTGATAATTAGCTAGCCATCATCAACCAAGCTACAGACAAAAGCTGCAAAATAGAATTATAATAGTTTGGGAGGATGTCTAATGGTTCACTCTACGGTATAATTTACTGATTTATGATTACAAAGAGTCACACATTAAGATCCCTGACATGGTGAACAAATGTCATCCCCTGGTGAATCACATGAACAAAATTATCAGGTCCTAAGTAATCTCTGAATTATCACAAGAAACTAGCATTAGTACGGATAAATGCAAAATTCCATAAAAGACTATTAACAAGACTCTGGGAATTAAAGATCACTAAACTCATCTGCTGAACTAAGAATGGAGGGTATCCATAGGACGAAATGCATGCCACAATACTATTTGGTTTTACAGGAGATGGGTTAAATTTTCCAAATGATTTTTGAAGCAGCACAGTACGTTACAAATATGACAAATTAAAGTTATTTGAATACTAATTATATACAATTTAGACAACAAAATAAATAAAAATACATGACCTGCCAGCAGAGCTGAGTTAAAGCCTCAGCAATGAGAATGTTGGTCAGGGAAGCGAGAAGACACTGACATTAGTTCTAACAGTGGACTTAGACGGATTTTACTGTGATCACTTTACTATTCTAGAGGTGACTAGACACCTCAGAGTATACAGGACAAGGATCACTGCTGCATGGCAGACCTAGGCATTATGTGCTAGGTTTGAGGCCTTCATAACACCATAAGACAAAGGATTACGACATTCAGACCATCAAATCTGCTCCACCATATCCTTCTCAACTCATTACCCTGCATCCCCCTCTAATCTCTGATGCCCTGACTCAGTGGTCCTTAACCATCGAGCCGCAGACCGGCACCAGGCACGAGCATTTGCTACCGGGCCACGCGGAAACGGTATGATTTGGGGATATGAAACGATATGAGTCAGCTGCACCTTTCCTCATTCCCTGTCATGCACTGTTGAACTTGACCACCACCTCCCCCCACCCCCCACCGTTGTCCAGTCCACAAGAATATCATCAATATTAAACCGGTCCGTGGTGTGCAAAAGGCTGGGGACCCCTGCTCTGACTAATCAAGAACCTATCAACCACCACCTTAAATATACCCAATGACTTGGCCTGCATAGCCATCTGTGGCAATGAAATCCACAGATTTGCCACCATGGCTAAAGAAATTTTTCCTCACTTCTGTTCAAATTGGATGTCCCTCTATTCTGAGGTTGTGTCCTTTAGTGCTAGACTCCCTCATCATAAGAAACATCCTCTCCACATCAACTTTATCTAGGCCTTTCAATATTTAATAGGTCTCACTAAGATTCCTCCTCATTCCTCTAATCTCCAGCGAGAACAGACCTAGACCCTTCAAACTCTCCTCCTACGTTAATCCTTCCATTCCCAGAATCACTCTCTTGAATGCTCTCTGGACCCTCCCTCTCTAATGCCAGCACATCGTTTCTTAGAACAAAGGGTCCAAAACTGCTCACAATACTTCAAATGCAGTCTGACCAATCCCATGTAAAGTCTCAGCATTACATCTTTGCTTTTGTATTCTAGCCCTCTTGAAATGAATGCTAATATTGCATTTGCCTTCCTCACCACAGACTCCACACTTTGATTCCTTTCACCAAAATGCATGACCATGCGCTTCACTACACTATATTCCTTCCCCATTCTCTCAATCTGTCAAAGTCCTTCTGTGGACACCCTGCTTTCTCAACACTACCTGCTCCTCCAATTAGCTTTGTATCATCCACAAATTTGGCCACAAAGCCATCAATTCTGTCATCTAAATCATTGACATACAAACTGAAAAGACACCAACCACTGGTTACCGGCAGCCAACACAAATAGGACCACTTTACTCTCACTCTTTGCCTCCTGCCAGTCAGCCAATCTTCTATCCATGCATGTAAATTTCCTGTAATAGCATGGGCCCTTATTTTCTTTAGCAGCCTCATGTGTGGCACCTTGTCAAAGGGCTTCTGAAAATCCAAGTATACAACATCAACCGCTTCTCCTTTATCCTGCTTGTTACTACTTCAAAGAATTCCCATAGATTGGTCAGGCAAGATTTTCCCTCAAGGAAACCATGCTGACTATGGCTTATTTTATCATGAGTCTCCAAGTACCCCGAGATCTCATCCTGAATAATCAACTCCAACATCTTCCCAACCACTGAGGTCAGACTAAGGGGCCTATAGTTTCCTCCCTTCCTTCTTGAAAGAGTGGAGTGACATTTGCAATTTTCCAGTCTTGTAGAACCATTCCAGAATCTAGTGATTCTTGAAAGATCATTACTAATGCCTGTTATGTACCCCTAGGGTTCATATTTTCTGTGGACTGACACTTTAAAACATCGGGAGAATGAGATTGACCTTTGACACTGTTTGGGGGGGGGACAGATATTTGACGGACAATCGATGTTATGGTTTCTCTGCAGCTTGTTTTGAATATACAAGGGCACATAGACACACACAGTTAGAGTCAAGATGGATTCAGTCAATGGAAGACACCAGTGAGTCCATCGCTGGTTTAAACTTTCAGTAGTCCAAAAGGGGTGGGTTGAGATCAATCCTGAGTATTGATAAATGACTCTCACAAGTTTTCTGCAACTAGAACAAGTTTGCAGGAAGAGAAGAGAGGAGAGATAGGTTTGAAACAGAAGAAACTTAGTGACAAAGAGATCACTGTTTGGACTCTCTCTCTAAGTAGCCCATGAGGGTAAGTTTGTTTCCATTCGACTACAAAAGTGTGATTGTCACTTAGTTAATCCACAGGAGTGGGTTCTCTGCTGAGGTGAAAACCTTTGTGAATACCACATGTGTATTTACCCTTTGCCTGGGTGTGGTAGTTCACTGAAGAAAGGCACCCCTGTGGCAAATCACTGTTGGAGTTATTTCATATGTCGTGGAACTGGATAAGTGGCTATCACGTTGTGTGTCTGGGGTAACCTTGTGGAATCTACCAGTGTGTCAACCCTTGCCTGAGTGGTGGTTCCCTTGAAGAGGTTCCCCTCTGCGATAAGCTACTGTTGCTGGTAATCCATACATGGATTCTGTTGGAGTATCCTGTGGCCACCACTTTGAGATGACCCGCAGCTGAATTCAGGTGTGGTACCACTTGAGATGAAAGGATATTCGTTGAAGATCACTGTCGGTGATATTTCGTGTGTGGAGTGGAACAACTTTGGAGATAAAACCTACTACTATTGTTACCTTGTATTGCTGTTGTGGAATCTGAGGAATATCAATGTTATTGATTCTCGCAACATTCGTCTTTAGATTACAAACATCTCGCATTAACCAACCTGTGCATCTGAACTGAACTTTTCCTACCTACCATCGTAAGACCATATCAATTACGACCTAAGTTTGAAGAAGTTTGGGTTTTATATTTCCACACCTATATATGCATACACTTTGCTAACCTGTTTGATTTATCTAGTTTTATATTACTGTATTGCATAGTTACTAATAAAAAGTGTTAGTAAACGGCAAAACCAGACTCCAGGTGCATTCCATTTCTGCTGGTTCTTTAACCCGTTATTGGGTATGTAATATGCTGCCACGATCTCTTCAGCCACCTCTTTCAGAACCCTGAGGTGTACACCATCTGGGCCAGGAGACTTATCTACTTTCAGACCTTTCAGTTTCCCAAGAATCTTCTCTCTCCTTATGGTAACTTTACGACCCAATATCTGGAACTTCCACCATACTGCTAGTGTCCTCCACAGTGAAGTCCTGGATTATGTCTCAACTAACCTTGAAGGACTGGTGCCAAACGACAAAAGTTTGCCAGTTGATGAGTTCTGGGGGAAGCTATCCAAAGTAAAATCTGTGAGCACAGGGCAGTTGAGATTCAAAGAGCTCTGCCAGTTGATGAAGCTGCTTTTGGTGCTGCCAAGTTCTAATTGTGATGTAGAAAAGGCATTCAGCATGGTGCATCACATTAAGACATATATATATATATATATATATATATATATATCATATATATATGTGTGTGTGTGTGTGTGTGTGTGTGTGTGTGCGCGCGCGGCCAAGTGGATAAGGTGTCGGTCTAGTGATCTGAAGGTATGAGGCAGCATATTGTGTCCTTGAGCAAGGCACTTAACCACACATTGTTACATTGTTCTGCGACGACGCCGGTGCCAAGCTATATTCCCTTGACAACATCGGTGACGTGGAGAGAGGAGACTTGCAGCATGGGCAAATAAATTGTTGTGTTCTTTTATAATCAAATGTCCTGTATATATACACCCTTGGAGGTCGACCAGGGGGAGATATGGGGTTGCGGGGGGCGGGGTGGTGGTGAAATGAGTTTTTGCAGGGTGAGATGTCTGTAGAGGTGCCCTGCCTTATAAAAAACACACTAAATCAGGTTACTGACAGAGTTTGCTATTCTGAGGAAAGATCTGTTTATGTGCGCCATGCCTTGCTCAAAACAACTTTCAGAGGATCTTAGAATTGTAGAGACATATGAGGGGGGTAAAGGCTACAAAAACATTTCTAAAGACCTAATTGTTCATCAGTCCACAGTAAGAGAAATTTTGTACAAATGGAGGAAACTCAGTGCTGTTGCTACTCTCCCTTGGAGTGGGCACCCTGCAAAGATCACTCTGAGAGCACAATGTGCAATGCTGAAAACAGTGAAACACAATCCAAGGGTAACAGCAAAAGACCTGCAGAAATCTACAGAACTTGATGAAGTCTCTGTTCATGTGTCCACAATAAGAAAAACTCGTCTTGTCTTGTCCCTGAACAAGGATGGTGTTCAAGGACAGACACCACAGAGAAAATAACTGCTCTCCAAAAAAAAACACAACATTGCTGCATATCTCAAGTTTGCAAAAGACCACCTGGATGTTCCACAACACTTCTAGGACAACATTCTGTGAACAGAGGAGACAAAAGTTGAATTCTTTTGCAAAAAATGCACACCACTACGTTTAGAGGAAAAAAAGAGCACTGCACATCAATACCAAAACCTCATCCCATGCTTTGCTGTCTTGGAGCCTGGACATATTATAATCGTTGAAGGAACAATTAATTCAGAATTGTATCCAGCCATTTTACAGGAGAATATCAGGGTAGCAATCCATCATATGAAGCTGAATAGAAGTTGGATGATGCAACAAGACAATGGAAACACAAGAGTAAATCAACAGCAGAATGGTTTAAAAAGAAGAAAGTGTGTGTTTTGGAACAGACAAGGCAGGGTCCAGACCTTAACCCAATTGAGATGCTGTGACATGACCTTAAGAGGGCTATTCATGCAAGGCATCCCAGAATTATTGATGAATTGAAACTATTTTCTATGAAGGAATGTTCTGAAACTCCTTTTGACCATTGTTCAAGTCTGATTAGCAGCTGCAAGAAACGGTCAGTGATAGTTATTACTGCTAAAGGAGGTTCAACCAGTTATTAAATACAAGGGCTCACATACTTTTTCCAGCCAAGACTGTGAATGATTAAACAATGTGTTTAAAAAAGACTTGAAAAGTACGATGTTTGTTTATTATTAGTTTAGGCAGGTTGTGTTTGTTTATTGCTGTGACTTAGGTGAAAATCAGATTATATTTTATGAGTAATTAATGCAGAATACCAGGTAATTGCAAAGGGTTCACAAACATCTTCTTGCAACTGCAGATGCTTTAACATCAGCAACACTACCTTGGATTGAGACATGGATAGAAGGCAGCTCGAAGCACAAGGCAATTGGTGCAACTATTTCAGAAACAGGAAGGAACAATTTACACTTCAAGGGTGTCTCTATAACATCTCTTGTGAGACAGAATACATTTTATGACCCTCTAGCTCAGTGCAGCATGGAGCCAGCATAATATAGTGATCAAAGCTTCAGACAGAGCCCTCGAAATTAACCTCCCATGTCTTTGCTTCGAGATTAATAAATAAACAATTAGATTAATACAAACTCACTTATATTATTGCTTTCTCTGTCCTAGTTTCAAGATCAAGGGCCAGCTGATGGCTCAATGACATCGGCGCCGGACCCAGGAGCGGAGGTTCCCGAGTTCGAAACCAGTCGGGTCCGCTCCCGAGTACGCTTTCCATCTGTGCCGGGTTTAGTGTCGAGATCGCAACTCGACCTCGTAAAATAAAGGGAAAAATACAGCGAAAATGTCTATGTGAGGAGTGGCGTCCCACAGTCTCTCTCTCGTTCCGCGCCTTGTAAAAAAGCCATGAAAAAGGCATCATCACGGACGCACGCACATCAGACACGCACGCACAGACTCGCACGCATGCAGGCACACGCCAAAAAAAAACGATTCAAGATCAAACTGGTTAATCCAGCCTTCACAACAACATAAGCCAAAACTGTTATTACATGACAATCTAGTGATCTATCATGCACAGGCAATTCTGGACTAACTACAGCTACGGCCTGGTAATTTTATCATCCGCAGATTTTCTCTTGTTTGTGATTGTATGTCAGTGATCTTTTTCACCATTAACAGCAAGAGAGTTAACTGACACCAATTAACGAGATCTACACAGCTATTTTAAATTCACTTACACCCATGGCTGCAAACACAATGGCAAAATTTGCTGAACTGTAATCCATGACATCCTTGGATTTTTGAACTAGGCCGGCTTGACGGCAGATCTGGGCAGCAATCTGGAAAAACAATTCAAACTTGTTAACAAATACGTGTTTCAAAGTAGGTGCCCAGAAACATAAATCTACACTTCTGATTCTGTGAATTAGTTTCACCTTATTTTCATTTAGCTCTATTTTAACAAAGCAACTGTCTCTTTCTCCTGAAAATACTTATTTGTGTACACACACACACAAAAGTTACAGATAATGTTAGTTTAGGAACGCAGCAGCTTCTTTAGCATTGCCTTTAGAATTTATTCTGTTCTAGGCATGTCATAAAAGGGTCTACATGCAGTGTTCTTATAGTTCCATACATCAGGTAAGCTGCCAATCAACCCACGAAGTCTGTGCTGGTTGTCAAAGCAAATCCCATCATTCCCATTCCCCCACTCTTCCCTGTAACCCATCCTCTCTCACATGCCCACTGGGGTGGCATGGTTATCATAGTGGTTAACATAACGCTACATAGTACCAGCCACCTGGGTTCAATTCCCACTGCCATCTGTAAGGAGTTTGTCTGTTCTCCCCATGACTTCATGGGTTTTCTCCAGATGTTCCAGTTTCCTCCTACAGTCTGAACTCATACCGATTGATAGGTTAATTAGCCATTGTAAATTGTCCCATGATTAGGCTAGGGTTAAATCAGGGGTTGTTGGGCGGCATGCCTCAAAGGGCTAGAAGGGCCTGTTCCACACTGTATCTCAATAAAGAGAAAAAATAATTTCTACCCAGTGCCTCATATCATCCACTAACAGAAGTAATTTACAATAACCAGTTAACTATCAGCAAACATATCTTTGGCATGTAAAAGAAACTAGAGTACAAAGGAAGCCTACATCGTCACCAGGAAAACGTGCAAACTCCACCCAGATCAAACTGGAGATCAGGACTGAAGCCTACCAATCAGCAAATCTAAGTGGAGCACTATCACAGGTAAACAGCATCCATCACCAAGAACTATCCACTATCCAGGACATACTCACTTCTTACTGCTACCATCATGACAACAGACCCAGAAGCTTCAGGGCTCACACCACCAGGTTCAGGGGCAGTTTCTACCCCTCAACCATCAGGTTCTTGAACCAGAGGGGATAACTTCACTCACCCCATCACCCACAATCATTTTCAAGCACTTATCTCATGTTCTTGATATTTATTGCTCATTTATTTATTATTAGTAGCATTGTTTCCTTTTTTCCCTTTTTGTATTTGCAGTTTGTTAACTTTTGTACATTGGTTGAGTGCGGTCTTTCATTGATTCTATTGTGTTTCCTGTATTTACTGTGAATGCCCTCAAGAAAATGAATCTCAGGGTTGTAAATGGTGACACATATAGTTTGATAATAAACTTACTTTGAACTCTGAATCATGCTGGTGGACCTTTCCACAGTACTCTACCAATAAAATATATTGGCACATAGCATGCGGTGAATTTTCCAAAAGTCCTAATCCAGGCACAGCAGCACAGCTATTAATAATCTATATTCAATTCTGATCTCCAGTGCTCCTGTGTGAAGTTGGCACATTCTCATATGATTTCCTCCACACACCCCCCTGCCCAGGTCCTCCAATTTTCTTAACATCCCAAAAACTATAGGTTGATAAGCAATTTTCCCATGTGTGAGTGAGTAGTAAGTTCATCTTGGAGGGAGTTCAAGGGAATGTGAGAAGAGGTGATAAGGAAAATTAAAGAGGAAAGGGATTGTTCTGTAATCCAACAAAGACAATGGGTTAAATCACATGAAAATCAAACAAAATTCGTTTAGATTTCACACTGGCCCTTTTACTCATTATTATAGGCCTACAGTCAAAGCATTATGGGAAATCTAGTAAAACAGACAGATCCCAGTCCCCATCAATTTCAGTGCAGTCTCATAATCATCCCTCAATTCTATTATCTAATTCAGTAATATTACCTCAGTTAGTTCTATTGTCTGTCAAACTGTTGCCAAAGCATTTCAACCAGAACTATTTTATCTTGTTCATGCTGTCAAATTGAACTATTATTTCAAAAGTTTAAGGGAAGATAACATCTTTCTTTTTTCACTTCCCTTTCAGAAGCAAGAATTCAATATATTTTTAAGGTATCATCAATTTACCCTACAGGTTCCAACTGGCAGCAGCTACCCTCAAGAACCTTATTAATAAAACTATAAAGTTGAGGACAAAAACTTAGCAAGGTACTTAAACTGCAAAGGTAGAAAGAGAACAAACACATAATCTAAACATGTCCGAGATGTTTATGTAGGCAGTTTTTTTTTATGGAAGCTGTCTCAATCTTAAGACAACTCTTAAAAGAAAAAAGGCAAGTCTTCTGTTGCTTCACCATTGCTATCCTGAGATCAGTTTATACATTAGATTTCTAAACTTCATTTTCCAGGATGTAGACGTTGCCGTTAGCAGACATCTCTAATCTTTAATTGTCTCTAAGTACCCGGGGCAAGGCACCTTTTCCATCTACTGGATTTCCTCCATTGGGATTTCCAATATTCAAACCCAATGACGTTGGAAAAAAAGGCAACATCTTCAAAGAGCAGCTTGAAACAGAACCTGAGGCTTGAGAAATGTTTTTGAAGCCTAGGTGATTAACTGTAATGCATTTAGCAAACCAGACAAAATGATGGTGGAAGGAATAAATAGTTAAGGTGGCATGTGGGTTGCTTTCCAGGCTGCTTCCTCCTCGATGGTGTTAAGCATTGGGTTGCATTGAAGTGCCATTCATTCAGGCAAGCAGTGAGTAAGCAACCACACTCCTGATTTGTGTCTTGTAGATGGTTAGAGGACAAATGTTCGTCATTATTGGACACTAAAACCTCTGAATATCTTTTGTAGCCAGAGATTATGTGCCTATATCAGTCAAGTTTCTGGTCTACAGGCGATCCTAAGAGTGCTAATGGAACAGGACTCAATGATAGTAATGCCATTGAATATTAAAAGTTAGGCGGGCAGGTAAGGTTGCATTTTTAATTCCATCTAATGTCAAGAAAAGATGGTTCAACACTTGTCATCACCGGCCATACGGGTGTTGCAAACTTTATTTACTACTTATCAACCTTTGAACAATATTTAGATCTTGCTATGCACTGGCATGCACTGTTTCTTTTGGTGAAGGCTCAGGAATGGAACTGAACATTCTGTGACCATCGACAAATACTCTCACTGCTGATCTTGCAATGGAAGACCACAGATAAAGCAGCAAGAGTTGGGCCTATGCCATTTTCCAAATAAATTCCTGTAGCTATGTCAAGATAAAATGAGTGACCTGTAACATTTACAAACATCATCTTTTGTGCGTAGGACAGGGTTCCAAGTTAGACTGTTTTCCCTTTAAAGTTCATTTACTTCAGTTTTACCGGGGCTCCTGGATGCCACACTTGGTCAAATATTGCCTCCACAGTACTGTGCAAAAGGCTTAGGCATATATATTGCTAGGATGACTAAGACTTTTACACAGTACTGTATTCATCAATGTGGAGCGGAGAGTGAATTTGCAAATCTGGTAGGAGCAAACGATGTTGGGAATGGCAAAGGTGAAGCACCTCAGGAAGAGTGTGGGACAGGTGGCAGAGGAGAGGTGCCAGGGATAGAGGATGGCACAGGTGCAGACACGCCCAGCTCAGACACCAGGCAAGGTCATTTCATTCCAAACAATTGGTTTTATTGATCATTACAGAACGTCCATCTCTCTGGCACCTCCTGCTCCCTCCCCTCTCCCTTCCCCTTTTCCCAACCATGCTTCCTCTCTCCCTGCCCCCTTCCCACTCTCAGTCTAGAATAGAGACCTATATTAGAATTAGGTTTATCATCACTCACATGTCATGAAATTTTTTGTAGCTTTACATGCAATACATAAAATTGATGCAGTTTTCTGCAAAAGTTTTAGGCGCCCTATATGTACCGAAGACTTTGCGCAATACCATACATCATGGGGAATCAATCACTCACGCCTGGAATTCTGATCTTTGGTCCACAAGTTCTGAGGCTAAGTAGTTCTGCCAAAACTCGAAATAGGCATTGTATGTCAGTGGGACAATTTTTGATAACGCTTTATATTAAGATCTGGCTGGAGGGTGCAGACTCTGCTCTTCAGCACCAATTCCAGCACACAGACTGGAGCACCTTTGCTGCCCATACCACCACAGACTCTCAGATTAACATTGATTTATATACCACTCTGTCCTTGAGCACATCAACAAGTGTGTAGATAGAGTGACATCACAAAAACAAATAAAGTTTTCCCCAATCAGAAACAATGGATGAACAGAGAAGATCACCTCTTGCTCAAAGTGAGAGATTCAGCCTTCAGGTCTGGAGACCGGGAGGCTTACAGCTCAGCCAGGGCCAACCTGAGAGGGGAATCTCTCAGGCTAAACACATATACAAACAGAGAATAGAGGAGTGTTTCAACTCCTCGGACCCCCGGCGCGTGTGGCATGGCATACAGGTCATTACAGACTTCAAACCACCTAGTACTGTGCCCCCTTCCAGCTCTGCTTCCCTCCCTGATGAGCTCAATTACTTCTACGCTCGCTTTGACCGAGAAAGCAAGGAGGTCACACTCAAAGCGGGTCTCCCACCTGGTGAACTGCCTCTCTCACTTTCCACCTCCGATGTTTGCGCCACCCTGAGCAGGGTGAATGTACGGAAAGCAGCTGGTCTGGATGGAATACCTGGCCGTGTGCTCAGAGTCTGTGCAGGGCAGTTGGCCAGGGTCTTCACGGACATGTTTAATCTGTCCTTGGCCCAGGCAGTTGTTCCCACAAGCTTCAAGATCGCCACATTCGTGCCAGTGCTGAAGCATTCCACTGCCATAGGCCTGAATAACTTTCACCCAGTTGCAATCACCCCCATCATTGCAAAGTGCTTTGACAGACTGGTTCTATCACAGCTGAAATCCTGTCTGCCCACTACCCTGAACCCCCATCAATTTGCCTATCGCACCAACAAGTCAACAGAGGATGCCATCTCCACGGCACTTCACTCTGCCCTGACCCACCTGGGTAGCCCCAACTCATATGTCAGAATGCTGTTCATTGACTTTAGTTTGGCATTCAATACTGTGATCCCCTCTAAGCTGATCGCCAAACTTCGCCAGCTTGGTATCAGCTCATCCGTCTGCAATTGGACCTTGGACTTTCTGACTAACAGACTCCAATCAGTTAAGTTAGAACCCTCTTCTGTACTCCTTTTTCACCTATGACTATGTTCCTGTACATGGTTCTAACTCCATAATCAAGTTTGCAGGACACCACGGTGGTTGGTCTGATCAGAGGGGATGATGAGATGGCCTACAGGGACGAGGTCCAGCATGTGGCCACGTGGTGTGCCGACAACAACCTGCACCTTTACACCCAGAAGACCAAGGAGATCATTGTGGACTTCAGGCATGCTAGGAGCCACACACACGTCCCCATCTACATCAATGGAGCTGTAGTGGAGCGTGTATCAAGCTTCAGATTCCTTGGTGTCCACATTTCTGAGGATCTCACCTGGTCCCTGAACTCCTCCATCCTAATCAAAAAGGCACAACAGCGCCTTTATTTCCTGCGGAGCATCAAGAAAGCTCACCTCTGTCCCAGGATACTGACAGACTTTTACCGCTGTACCACTGAGAGCATACTCACCAACTGCAACTCAGTGTGGTATGGCAATTGTTCTGTATCGGACTGCAAAGCACTCCAGCGTGTGGTGAAAACTGCCCAGCGGATTATTGGCACCCAATTGCCCACTACTGAGAACATCTACGATAAATGCTGCCTGGGCAGGGCAAAAAGCATTATTAAGGATGCATCTCACCCTAACCATGGACTTTTTACTCTCCTCCTATCCAGTAGGCGCTACAGGAGCCTCCGCTCCTGCACCAGCAGGCACAGGAAGAGCTTCTTCCCTGAGGCTGTGACCCTGCTAAACCTCACATCACAATGCTAAGCAGCATTGCACCCATATTGTACTGTCTCAGTACTTTTATTTTGTAAATAACACTATTCTTTGCATTTCGGGTCCGATGCTAACTGCATTTCATTGGCTTTGTATCTGTACTCGGCCCAATGACAATAAAGTTGAATCTAATCTAATATTCCTTTGCCAAGAGTGTGCTGACTAGAAAAATATTCAGGATTGGGCTTGTCCTGCTTTTTGTGTGTGCAGAACATACCTGACCAATTTGTCATATTGATGTCACTGTTATAAACATAATGGAATTCTTTAATTAAAATGCACAGCTAGTTCTGCAGTGCTGTTTGTTCTCATATTCTTCCTTCAATCCAGTATAGGCTGTAACTCCTTGAATTCACACACTAAGTGAACTGAGGAACCTGAATATAGCTGTGAAGATGGAGATCACAGGAAGAAGCTAAAACAGATCATTCATTTACGACAGGTTCAGCCTTGTTTTGTGTACTTGTATGTTTGGGTTCCACCATCGTCAAGAATGGGGATACTCCTAGAGCCACAGCCTGTTTTATTCTTCATTTTTCAATGCAATTATGAAAAAACTAAAAGCCTTGCTATGCCATTTCAGAGGGAACTTGAGACTCAACCATACTGGTGGGACTGAGGTCAACGTGTACGCTAAATCAGGCAAGGATAACAAATTTTACCCTCCAGAACGTCGGTGAGCTTGATGATGTACCAACTGAACTTTTTAAAACTCATTGATTGCCCCCAATGCTCTTAGCAATTCTCATGTAAATACAACAATAATGGAGCTGAATAAACAAAAACAAATATTAAACCAATGTTCTATTTACAAAATATTCGGTATAAACCAAACATATTTAAAAAACTAATTTTATTTTCACAAACCTCATTATGGGGTAAACCTGCAGCTGAAAATATTGGTATTTTTTGTCCTCTAGCAATGCTGTTCATGCCATCAATCGCAGAGATTCCTGTCTGAATCATTTCTTCTGGGTATATACGACACTGTGGATTTAAAGGCTGACCTAAAAGATATCAGTAAAAATCATAGACTAAAGTCAAAAATAACAATATTCTAGTTTAAAAGGATGTATATAGCATTTAACATAGTAAAATGCTTCAAACCAGTTTGAATGAGCGATTCGGTTTGCTTGCTTTCATAGGCCAAATTATATGAATTAGGACATCATGTTGCAATTGTAGAAAACATTGGCAAGACCACACTTTAGAATATAGTACATAATTCTGGTCATTACACTACAGAAAGGATGTGGTAGCAATTGAGTGTCGAAGGGATTCACCAGGATGCTGCCTGGAATGGAGGATTGAATTATAATGAGATTAGATAGGCTGGGTTTATTCTCGCAGGAACGTAGGAATCTGAATTAAATTACTGACAACTGAGATCACATAATTGCAGTCATCGGCAGCCTGATTTTCCCCAAATATAATTTGTCAACATAGAACTATGATGACTTGAAAAACATCTACTCAATAATAAATAACCTTATCAATTTTGTGGAAGCAACATGTCAAAGGAATTGCCATTGTACTATACCTCAGTCTTTGGAAGATTCCAGATGGAATATGGTTGTTCCAGTTTAAGGTAATTGAAAAAACAGTAAAATATTTACAAGAGACAAAAGTCTGTATAAAGTCAATGGTAGAAAACCAGGACACAACACCGCCACCGCAAGTTTTCTATTGAAAAAGAAAATGTAATTTGAGGTTGATGCACAATATTTCTTGGTGAGATCAAAAAATATCTGCAATCTTTTTTTAAATGGGAAAAGTGAATACAATGCAAATCATTAAGGAACCCATCAAAAAGAAAAGCAAGCTCTATATTTCCAAGAATAGTTTTATCATATACTAGGTTCAGTATTTCATGTGCTTAGTCAGTATGGAACAGCAGAGATGTACCATTAAGAAGAAAGTGCGGCAGCATCTCTATTTTCTTAGAAGTTTGCAAAGATTTGTCGTGTCAACTAAATTTTGACAAACTTCTATAGATGTGCAGCGGAGAGCATATTGACTGGTTGCATCACAGACTGGTATGGAAGCACCAATGCCCAAGAATGGAAAAACCAAAAAAAAAGTGGTTACAGCCCAGTGCATTAAGGGTATAGCCCTCCCACCACTGAGCGCCGTACACAGACTGTTGTTGCAGGAAAGCAGCGTCCGTCATCAAGGACGCCCACCATGGCCCACCAGCCCATGTTCTCTTGCTGCTGCCATCAGGAAGGCGGAACAGATGGTACAGAAATCTGACGACTCACTCCATCAGGCTCAGGAATAGTTATTACCCCTCAACCATTAGGCTCTTGAACTAGAGGGGAGAACTTCACTCAATTTCACTCACCCCCTTTAATGAAATATTCCCACAACTTATGGACGCACTTCCAAGGACTCTTCATCTCATGTTATCAATATTTATTGCTTAATATTACTATTATTATTTGTTTTCTTTCTTTTTCTGTCTTTTGCACATTGGTTGTTGGTCCTGTTGGGTGTGGTCTTTCATTGATTTTATGTGTTTCTTGCATTTACTGTGAACGCCCATGAGAAGATGTATCTCAGGGTTGTATATGGTGACATGCATATATGTGCTTTGATAATAACTTTACTTTCAACTTTGAATTGAAATCAAAACTTTGAGAATGTTTTCCTCTCCACAGTCAATAAGGAAAAACCACTACAATTCAGCACAAACCTCTGCAAATCTCAGTGAAATATTTTGCAAACAAGATGATCAATTCACTCAATTTCCAGGCTTTAGGAGATGGAAACCCAGAAACATTCTTGGTTAGCAACAAGCAAATTAATTTTAAAAATATATTTTACCAAGATCAGTATCTTAGAAACTGTATTCAAAATTTAAATTTATTTAAAGAAGCATATTTCTGACAAAGAAAAAATCAGATCCTAAGTATGCTGTGTAGTTACTTATGCCTCACATATTTCACAATATTGCTAAATTATAAATAGTGGACACACTACTGGGGCACACTGCAACCATACACTTTGACCCAATTAAGGGGCTGCTCCAATTAGCTGAAATAGAAAAAGGTATTAAAAAAATACTGTTTAACTGAGTAGTGTTTTAAATTAAATACAAAACTTAGAATACTATTAATACTACTACAGTACCATAAAACTGCACATTAGTTCCTAATAGTTATCAACAGAGGAACTAATCCAGTGTACACTGCCCTGTTCTTTCGATTGACTGTAAATGAAATTAGCTCAGGTACCTAGTGCAAATAATAGACTGCCTTCACACAATGCTTTCGTCGACTGCTTCCTCCAAGTCTTCATTTTCATTGTAACATTCAAGACGATTGTTACTATCTTCAAATTCTTCCTAGTTCCTGACTTGAAGTAGTGAAATCATTTAATTTTCACTCCTATCTGTTTCTGGCATCTCCAAGCCTGAATGCTTGAAACTACAGTGAGCAAAACAGTTCTGAATTGTCTTGCTGCTTATTTCTTGCCAACTATCAGTGATAGAAATTATTGCTTTTTGAACACGAAACACACACAGCTGACGTTATTTAAAAACTGTTTGATCTAAGTGCAATTTCATGTTTAATGTGCCCGCGACTGACTCAAGTCAGAAATTGTTCGGCAATAGTCTCCTGTTCCAAATAAACAAAGGGAATCCCAGCTGTCCTCTCCATTAGATTTTTGTTCTTTAAGAATTGCACAAATAAGTGGCTACCCCAATTAACCTGAATCCATTGTTCAGCACTACTGAAAACTCATGAAAACATTCAACATTTACTGCTATAATTAACAAATTGTTTGAACCAGACTACACTGAACAGAGCTGGCTATACCTTTCAGCACAGATTAACTGACTTTTTCCAGAAAGCAAGGACAAATCCACATTGTTGGTTTTCTAAGCAATATAATTTTTGGGAATGGATTGTGATCAGAAAATAGCTTTCTGGGTGATCACGGAGGATCTGTGACTGGACATTACAGTGGATGTTAATCTTACAGGACAACACTTGATCTCCACCTAATTACCTCTTGCCCACTGAGACCAAGACTTGTTAACAGAGTCCATTGCATTAACTTTCCTGCTCTCATCCATTATGGAATTTAACCCACCATCTCAGCACCCTGGCCCAAGGTTATCCTTAAAGTCAAAGATCAGTACATCAAACAGATTTTCTCTTGAATAAACAATGTATTTTCTTTATTACTTCTCAGCTTACCCATAATATCCAGATAATCTTCAGCCAGTACTGTAGGTCCTCTGTCAATAGGTTTACCTGATCCATTGAATACTCTGCCTGTAATGGAGCACATGTCAGAAGCATAGATGGTACACCATTTAATCCTTTGTGCTTGCTCAGCCTTTCAATAAGCTCATGCTGATCTTTTACCTCAATCCACTTTACGGCTGTAAGCCCGTATCTCTTGATGTCTTTAATATCCAAAAATATGTGTTTTGCATATACTTAGTGACTGAGACCAAAGATCCTTTTGAGTAGATACTTTCAAACACTTGCTGCTTTCTTGGTGAAGAAAGCTTTTATCTCTTTCCTGAATGGCCAACTTATTTTGAAATGGTCACTATAGCTCTAGATAATTATTTTAATTGAGAGATTCAGCACAGAATAGGCTTTTCAAGTCACATCATTAAACAGCCCCAGATTTAACCTTAGCCTAATCACTGGACAATTTATAATGACCAATTAACCTACTGACCAGTACAACTTTGGACAGTGGGAGGAAACCAGAGCACCCAGAAGAAACCCACTCATTCCACAGGGAGAATGTACAGACTCCTTACAGAGGACTCTAGAATTAAGCTCCGGCTGAAACTGTAATAGTGTCGCTCTAACCACTTTGCCACCAGTGATGCCCATTAGTAGTAGTGAGATCAAGAACAACCCATTCAAGTGTTCATGTTTGCTATCACTCAATAGGACCATGACTGTTCCAACATTCCTTTAAGTTCACTTTCCTGCCTTTTCCCCCACAATCGCTTGATTCTGTTATCTCAACCCTAAAACTACCAAGTAACTGCCCAGCATTTCCCTACCCCACAGTACACCTCTCTGTAGAAAGGAGCCCCAGAGAATCACAACTCAAATAACTGATTCCTCATCTCTCTCTGAAGTGGGTATGCCGCTATTCCAAGATTATGCCTCTTGCTTCTTTCCCATGAGAGGAAACACCTTGTCACCAATTGTTTTGTTTAGTCCCGAAGAATTTTATATCCAAGGCAACCATTATCCCACATCCTCTGTTCAATTTTTTTTTGAATAAGATCACCTCTGATTATTCTAAACTCAAGAGTTCATAGGTTCAGACAACTTAATTCCTCCTCATAAACCACTTTTGCCATTCAAGAAATCAATTAGGTGAACCATCTTCTGGAGACTTAAATAGCTTTTAGTCCCATTAACTTCTCCAGTAATTGTTTTTTTACTGATGTTAATTTCATTGAGCTTCACAATTACAATAGTAGTTTCCACTATTTCATTGCATCCCAAGAAGCTTTCGCTGCCACTTCCCTATTTCTGTATAATTTCTGTAGTCTGGAAGGGAGCTGCATGAACCCTAAAAACAAGGTTAGCCATAGGATTTTTGTTAAGGTCTGTTTCACACTAGTCTAATCCCATGTTTCCTTTCCCTATTAATACTCCTTGGTTCTCCTGCAATTTTTCCAATTCTTACTTTTTTGCCACCTTAAGCCAGGGGTCCCCAACCTTTTTTGCACCGCGGACCGGTTTAATATTGACAATATTCTTGTGGACCAGCTGAACGGGGGGGTGTTCAAGTAGGGTTAAACTCACCTCAACATGTCTTTTACAGTTAGCGTTGCCAACTTTCTCACTCCCAAATAAGGGACAAAAGTAGCAGTCAAATACGGGACACTTGTGTTTATCCTGAGAAAGACTACCATGACCATGAAGCCTTGCGCGGGCACCTGTGTGCACATGCGTGCCATGTGCATATGTGACGTGCGCATGCGCGTATGTGCCGATATTTTTTTCCACAAATCGGTTTTGGCTTAATCTTCCTGACTACACTGTACATACATTACTTCTACTTCATATAGGCTGTGTATTTATCATATTATTCCTGCTTTTACTATATGCTAGTGTTATTTTAGGTTTTTATGTGTTATTTGGTATGATTTGGTAAGTTATTTTTTGGGCCTGGGAACGCTCAAAAATTTTTCCCATATAAATTAATGGTAATTGCTTCTTCACTTTACGCCATTTCGGCATGAAAGGTTTTATAGGAACGCTCTACGTTAGCAAGGGAAATAGGGGACAAACCAATTTAGCCCAATATAAGGAATGTCCCAGCAAATACGGGACAGTTGGCAACCCTATGTTCAAGTTCAACAGTGCGTGACAGGGAATGAGGAAAGGTGCAGCTGACTCATATCGTTTCCTCGCGGCCTGGTAGCACATGCTTTGCGGCCTGGCAGTCGGGGACTGCTGACTTAAGCTTTTTACAAGCTTCCCCTCCACATCTTTATAACATTCTTTAATATCAAGTTTATTGCACCTCCTTTGCTGTTGACTTCTTAAAGAGTAAACTTTCCGAAATGTTCCATTTACAACCTTGGTCACACAAAACAGAAGCAGAAGAATTAATCATCTGAGCCTGTTTCATCATTCAATGAACAACTGATCTAATTGGTGCCTCAGCACTACTCTTCCATTTTCTTGATTCCTCTCAAGTCCCTTGTAATTCAAATGTCTGTAAATCTCAGACTTAAAAATATTTAGTGACTCTGCTTTCCATATAACCTCTTCGGAAGAGAATCCCAAAGGATCTTACCCCTCAGAGAAGGAATTCCTCATTGGCCTTAAGTGGGTGGTTTAGTTTGAAACTATACTCACTAATTCTAGAACCAATAATGGTGGAGAGAATTCATTATCTTTTATACTTTCATACTCCAATGGATGTATACCCAACCTGCTCAACATTTTTTTTTCCCATACATCAACCTCTACATCCCAGAAATCAGTCTGTCTATTTATTTAGAGATACACCGTGGAATAGGCCCTTTCAGCAACACCACCCAGCAACCCCCGATTTAAACCCACCCTAAACAAGGGACAATTTACGATGACCAATTAACCAACTAACTGGTATGTCTTTGGACTGTAGGAGGAAATTGGAGGACCCGGAGAAAACCCACACATTCCATGAGGAGGTCATACAGACTCCACACAGATGATGCTGGAATTGAACTCTAAGCTCAAATGGCCCGAGCTACAATAGCATTGTGCTAACCACTATGCTACTTTAGTGCCCAAATGCTGTCATTCACATCAGTTACAAGATCCTTACACCAGTTAGACAAGAGCAAGGGCTGAGGCATCTCCAGCTCTACCTTTACAAAACTTGCAGCTACATCCTTCAGTCCATCTCGAATTGTCAGTCCTATTGCACCTAATGCAAGAGTATGGCAACCTCATAAAAGAAAGTTTCCAGACTTCTTCATTTGGGCACTACAGTAGTGTAGTGGTTAGCGCAAAGCTTTTACAGATCAGGATGTAGGAGTTCAGAGTTCCAATCCGAGATCATCTGTAAGGAGTTCGTACGTTTTATCTGGGTGCTCCAGTTTTCTCCCACCGTCCAAAGTTGTTCTGGTTAGTACATTAACTGGTCATCATGAATTGTCCCCTGCTTAGGCTACAGCTCAATCAAGGGTTGCTGAGTGGCATGGCTTGAAGGGCCGGAAGGGCCAATATCTCAATAAATAAGTAAATCTCCACTGCATCAGTGTCTGAATTTCAGACACCAGCTCATCAACTTTCAGATCTGAAACGTTAAAAGATATATCTGAATTAAATATGTTAGAGACACTGTTCACAACTGGTTGATTTTTAACCATTTTTCAATGGAATACTGGAAAAGATTTACATTAAGCTCAACTGTAGCTCTCATTTAACACATAACACTAAATTATTGATTGAAAGTTGATTTCAGATTGATTGAAAGTTGCTTTTAGAGAATAGAAGCAAAAGGAGCAGAGCGAAGTTCCGAAGGTGTTAAACGGCGACTCCTTTGCTAGCATCTTCGGAAACAGCTCTATTTCTATCTTTGATATCACTTTTTTTCCCCTTCTCAAGATTCTTTTGAAGACCCTGAGCTGGAGTTACACTCTGTGACATCGGTTCTTTGGGAGAATGGCACCTGCTCTCAGGGCCTCATTTTGATATCCCAAGGACGCGGCCTGGAAGACGAGTATGCCTTCAGTGTGCCAGATTTTCAGGGCTCTACTTGCTGATTTTCAGCTGGTGCCCCTGACTGAAGCATCACAGGAGAACACGGAATATCGGGTGTGGTGGGTTAGCTGCTGTGGATTGTGTGTCTAAAGGATTGCACTTTTCTGGGGCCAGCTCTCTAAGTGCAGAGCTTGGAAAAAGCAAAGCAACAGACTTTCAACACCGTAAACCAGCAAGTTATTTGTTATGTTTCCCCTTTCGCTGTGAAACAGGGACGCCTCTTTTCCCCTTATTATGGAAAGAGAGCGCCTGTGGTATGTCAAATTACTGGGTGAATGGGTAGTCTTTGGGGTACTGCAAGTCTGTGTCCTGATTGATGCTTGCTGCACGCTTGAGTGCTCAGTGGAGGGCGCGGATGTTTTTTTGCTGGTGGGGGTCGTTGCCTTGCTGCTGCTTGTGCGTGGGAGGGGGGAGCTGGGGGGGACTTTGGGGTTCTAACGTTTAACTGTCATTCATTCTTTGGGGCACCCTTCTGTTTTCATGGATGTTTGCAAAGAAAAAGAATTTCAGGATGTATATTGTCTACATTTCTCTGACATTAAATGTACCTATTGAACCTACCAAGCATATCTTCAGACACAGGTATGCGAAGTATGTCACCGGTAAATTCACAGGCTGTTTTCTTTGCATCAATACCCGATGTTCCCTCAAAAACCTGTGGCAAGATGAAAGATATATCAAAACATATTTAAAATACAATTCTTCAATATCTATCATTAATGTTGCCAAGACAATGGAGAGTTCACAGGAAGTCACTAAATGATTTTTGGAAATAGTAACATGTTGTTAGCAGGGTGGAAATTCTAAAATGAAGGAATATTGCCTCCAAAGCTGATTCACGGTAAAAAGAGAGTTCTTCATGCACAACTGACAGAAATGGAAGTCACTTCCACAGAAAACAGCAAATACTCTAATAAATACATTCTGCATTGAAGAATAATCGCCTAAGCAAAGATCTGGACAAACTCAATAGGTCTACAGCAGTTACAATCTCATTGGCTCTCCACTCTGCCTTGGGCCACCTTCTTCCGTTGTCCATTGAAATCTGATGACGACGTCCACTCCTTTAACCATGAGATCTTTGATGTCTATACAGTTCTATCCTGGACCCACAAGCTCTATTGCAGATGGAACATGTATATGTGGTAGCAGTAGTGGTGGCAACCATGGCAACATTTCTCCTGGCTCTCTTCTGCTGTCTTCTGGTTGTTCTTTCCATCTCCAGAATACGAATCCTGTCCCTACACAGCTGTCGCCAAGTGGTACGGACAGCAGCAACCTCCTCCAAGTCCTCAGGTCTGATCTTGCACTTCCTTAAAGCATTCTTCATCTGATCCTTATAGCACTTCTTCAGCCTTCCAGCTGAGCATCGACCATGATGTAGCTGGCCGTATAACATTCTGCGGGGTAGCTGACATGGGGGCATCCTTATCACGTGCCCCAGCCACTGCAGCTGATGCTGGGTGATCATGGCCTCAATATTTCTGCAGTTTGTCTTTTCAAGTATTTCAGTGTGAGGCACCCGCTCACACCAGGTAATGCCCAGGATGCGCTGGAGGCAGCTTATGCGGAAGCGCTCTCAGGACTTGATGTGACGGCTGTAGGTTACCCAAGCCTCATAAAGGAGGGTGGTGACACAGACCGCTTGGTATACGGCGACCTTTGTGGAGGGACGAAGGCTCCCGTTCTGAAAGACTCTACGCCGAAGTCTCCCAAAGGCAGCTGATGCCTGTTTAATGCGGCTCTGGGTGGTGTTGTCAAAGCCGCTATCCTCAGAGAGAATGCTCCCAGATATTTGAAAGATGGCACTACTGACAGCTTTTCATCACCAACAGTGAAGGCAGATAGAGTGGGTGGGACACTAGTACTCCACTGGCAAACCACTTCTGTCTTGGTGGTATTGACAAGTCAGCCCCATCCTGCTGTACGTTCTCACCGCCACAGCAAGGACAGTCTGAAGATCCACCTAGTCAACAACAATACCTACATCAGGTTGCTGTTTATTGATTACGGCTCAGTGTTCAAAACCATCATGCCCTCAGTACTAATCAACAAGCTTTGAAGCCTGGGCCTCTGCACCTCCCTCCAAACTCTGACAGTTGAAACTGTAATAATGCCATGCTAACCACTTCCTGATCAGGAGAACACAGTCAGTGCAGAAGGGAAATAATATCTCCTTGCTGTCAATCAACAGCAGCGAACCTTAAGGATGTGCGTTTAGCCTGCAGCTCTGCTCCCAGCATATTGACGTAGTCATAAAGGCGGCAAGACAGTGGCTATACTTTATTAGGAGTTTGAAGCGATTTGGCATGTCAACAAATACACTCAAAAACTTCTATAGTTGTACCGTGGCAAGCATTCTGACAGGTTACATCACTGTCTGGTATGGAGGGGCTACTGCACAGGACCAAAAGAAGCTGCAGAGGGTTGTAAATCTAGTCAGCTCCATCTTGGGTACTAGCCTACAAAGTACCCCAGACATCTTTAGGGAGCGGTGTCTCAGAAAGGCAGCGTCCATTATTGAGGACCTCCAGCACCCAGGGCATGCCCTTTTCTCACTGTTACAATCAGTTAGGAGGTACAGAAGCCTGAAGGCACACACTCACCAATTCAGGAACAGCTTCTTCCCCTCTGCCATCCGATTCATAAATGGACTTTGAAGCTTTGGACACCTCACTTTTTTACTATGCAGTATTTCTGTTTTTCAACATTTTTAAATAATCTATTCAATATACGTAATTGATTTACTATTTTATTTATGTTTTATTTTATTTATTATCCTTTCTCTCTCGCTGCTAAATTATGCATTGCATTGAACCGCTGCTGCTAAGTTAACAAATTTCACGTCTCATGCCAGTGATAATAAACCTGATTCTGATTCTCTATACACCCATGACCATCTGACTAGGCCCTGTTCAAATGCCATTTATAAATTTGCCGATGACAACTGCTATTGGGAGAATTTCAGATGGTGATGAGGCAGCGTACAGGAGTGAGATAGATCAGCTGGTTGAGTGATGTCACAACAACAACCTTGCACTCAGTGTCAGTAAGACCAAGGAATTGATTGTGGACTTCAGGAAGGGGAAGTTGAGGGAACACACACCTGATCGAGGGATAAGCAGTGGTAAGGGTGAGCAGTTTCAGGTTCCTTACGTTAACAGATCTAGAAATCTATTCTGGGCCCAACATACTATTGCAATTACGAAGGCAGCACATCAGCGGCTATATTTCATTAAGTTTAAGGAGAGTTAGTATGTCATCAAAGACACCAGCAAATTTCTACAGATGTACCATGGAGACCATTTTAACTGGTTACATATCCATCTGATATGGTGCGGGGGGGGGCGAGGGGCCACAGGACAGAATTGGAAAAAGCTGCAGAAAGTTGTAAATTCAGCCAGCTCCATCATGGGCACTAACATCCCCAGCATCGAGGACATCTTCAAAAGGCAATTCCCTAAGAAAGTAGCATCCATCAATAAGGGCCCCCATCACCCAGGACATGCTCCCTTCTTATTACTACCAAAGAGGTGGGCCAAGAGCTTGAAGATACACACTTAACAGTTAGGAACAGCTTCTTCCCTTCTATCAAAAGATCTCTGAATGGACAATAAACTAATGAATACTGCCTCACTACTTTTGCTCTTTTTGCACTTCATATATACAATTTCTTATCGTAATTTGCTGTACTGTTGCCACAAAACAACAAATTTCATATCATATGTCAGTGATATTAAGTATAATTCTAATTCGCATTACAAAGGGAGGCTAGTGCTGGAAAACAGATAACCAGGGCTTTCTCCCTCAGTGGCGAGGGAAATAAAATAGACTGAATAAATGTATATAATAACTGTACGATGACCATGATAGCACATTATTTACCGCACCAAGAATGTAAAATCTGTCAGATGACAACTTGGGATGAATAATTTAAAGATACACATTCTGCTGAAAGGTAGGTAGCTGTTTGGTGAAAGGTAGAGAGCTGCTCTCAACTTCCCATTTGCACAAAGGCCAAATGGCTGGCCTCAGCTTTACCTCTCAATGACCATAAGGTCCTTCTGAAATTGGGCCCTCAGGAGAACCAACCAAAAGGCTGGTCTTCAAAGGTTCACAACACCCTGCAACACCTTTCCAAGATGCACAGACCAGTTCAGTCAGCCATCTGCATCATGCATTTTGGGGAAACAGAGACACATGTAGAAACACCAATGCCTTTGAACAGAAAATACTACAAAAAGTAGTGGATACCGCCCAGTCCATCATGGTTAAAGGCCTCCCCATCATTGAGCACATCTACATAGAGCACCGTCAGAGGAAAGCAGCATCCATCAAAGTACCCCACCATCTGTCTCGACTTCCTGCGAAGGCGGAGAAAAGTTCATCTCCCACCCCCCATCCTCACCACATTCTACAGAGGTTGTATTGAGAGTATCCTGAGCAGCTGCATCACTGCCTGGTTCGGGAATTGCACCATCTCGGATCGCAAGACCCTGCACTGGATAGTGAAGATCATCAGGGTCTCTCTTCCCGCCACCACAGACATTTACACCACCGTAAAGCAAACAGCATTATGAAGGACCCCACGCACCCCTGATACAAACTCTTCTCCCTCCTGCCATCTGGCAAAAGGCACTGAAGCATTCGGGCTGTCACAACCAGACTATGTAACAGTTTCTTCCCCCAAGCCATCAGTCTCCTCAATACCCAGAGCCTGGACTGACACCAACCTACTGCCCTCTACTGTACCTATTGTCTTGTTTATTATTTATTGTAGTGCCTGCACTGTCTTGTGCACTTTATGCAGTCCTGGGTAGGTCTGTAGTCTAGTGTCATTTCTGAGTTGTTTTACGTAGTTCAGTGTAGTTTTTGTATTGTTTCATGTAGCACCATGGTCCTGAAAAACGTCATCTCGTTTTCACTGTTTTCACCCGCAGTTATGGTCGAAATGACAATAAAAAGTGACCTGACTTGACTTGGTCTAAGCCATGCTCTCTTGTCGCTGCTGCTATCAGGAAGGTGGTATAGGAGCCTCAAGACCCACACCATCAGGTCCAGAAACAATTACTACCCCTCACCCATCAGGCTCTTGAACCAAAGGGTATAACTTCTTTCAACTTCACTTGCCAAGCACTGAAATGTTCCCACAACCTATGGATCTATCTCATGTTCTCGATATTTATTTCTTATTTATTATTATTACTTTTTTCCTCTCTTATTGTATCTGCACAGCTTGTTATCTGTTTGACATTAGCTGTCTGCCCTGTTAGATGTGGCCTTTCATTGATTTTATTCTGTTTCATTATTTTTATTTTGCGCTTTGAACATAAGCAAATCTAATTAACATCAACCCATTGAAATTTACATTCTTATATAACTGGTGAAAATAATTTTTTTTAATGTTACCAGCAGCCTGGAAAACTGTTCTGGAGTCATGGTACCAGTACTCAAGAGCCTCACTTAAAGGGAGAGGTTGCATAGACAAGGACCTCACTCTGCAGAATGTAGGAGATTGAGAAGTGACCTTATAAACATGTATAAAATTATGAGGGATATAATAAGGTGAAAAGGCATTCTTGTTCCCAAGGTAGGGAAACTAAAGACTAGAGGACATAGGTTTAAGGTGAGTAGTAAGAGGTTTAAAAGGTATCTTGGGAGAAAATTGTTCAGGCAGTGGGTGATGCGTATATGGATGAATTGCCACAGAAAGAATATGAGGTGAGAGCAATAACATTGAGAAAACACAAGTACATAGATTAGGTTGGCTGGTGGCGCAGTGAGATCAGTGCCGGACTCAAGAACGGAGGTTCCCGAGTTCGATCCAGTGACGGACTGCCCCCATGCGTGCTCTCCATCCGCGTCGGGTTGGTGTTGAGCTCGCAACTCAGCCTCGTAAAATAATACTGCAAAATGTCCGTGCAAGGAGTGGCACCCCACACAGCCTTTCCAACTGCACCTTGCAAGGCATGAAAATGCCCAACGCTGGCCTCTCTGATCTGAGTCAACATCATCATCATAGATAGGAGTACAGAGTTAGATGAGCTAAATGCAGGCATTGAATGTTAAATCATTGTGGATTCATATGGTATTATCAACCAAGCTTCCACTTCAAGCTATCAAAGGCCAACTGGCTGCAGAACCAAATCACTATGCCTGTAACAATTGCAGCAAAAAGTAAATTGAAATAATTTTTTAAAATAGATTTCTTAGGATATTAAAAACTAACTTCAACCATCTGGTACACAGTGCAGACCAAATTCATGTACCCAGCTTTTCTCTCATATACTAATGATGACACTTGCCATGTTGGGTGCTGCCTAATGTGTATAAAAATGGTTGTTTCACTGCATGGTATTGGCAAGATTCAACAGGCCAATTGGCCTAATTCTGCTCCACTGTCTTATGGTTTTCTAATGTCTCGAAATGAAAGGTTAGAAGCATCAGAAAGGATCACTAGGTTTTATTTTTCAAATTTGCTGAACTATAAGGATTTAAGTATAGTAAGTTAACAAATCTATGTTAAACATGCACAAAACCATCCGTTGTACTCCAAGTGCCTTGTAATGAAGAGCAACATACTATATGCCTTATCTGTTTGCTGCAGCTGAATGTTTGCTTTCAGTAACTGGTGTATAAGAACACTGAAGTCTCTTTGTAGATCAACATTTCCCAATCCACCATTGTGCATAAGATGATGACAGGCATTGATCATGTGGATAGTTCCAACTCCCAGGGCTGAAATGGCTAGCACGAGAGGGCACAGTTTTAAGGTGCTTGGAAGGAGGTACAGAGGAGATGTCAGGGGCAAGTTTGTTTTTGTTTTTTTTTACATAGAGAGTGGTGAGTGCATGGAATGGGCTGCCAGCAAACGGTAGTGGAGTCGGATATGATAGGCTCTTTTAAGAGTCTCCTAGATAGGCACGTGGAGCTTAGAAAAATAGAGGGCTATGGGTAACCCTAGGTAATTTCTAAAGTAAGTACATATTCCACACAGCATTGTGGGCCGAAGGGCCTGTATCGTGCTGTAGGTTTCCTATGTTTCTATGTTTCCATTTTTTAAAAATTTTGCTTTTATTGTTCCAACTAAAAGGGATGGAATTTTATTTATCTACATTTTGCAGTATCTCTCGTCCTTTTCTAGTCTCTCAACTTTTCTGAGGTAATCAGATAATCCTTCTGCATTGACAATCAATAAATATTATCATTCATTTCAATATCATACAAGTTTAATATTAAATTCCCACCTGTACTACAGCCTTATTGCCACTGACTTCCAAAACTTGTCCACTTCTGACAGTGCCATCAGGAAGAGTAAGATGCACAATTTCTGCAAATCTTGGAAACTAATCAAAACAAAGAATCATCAATTTTAGTCAATATTAGGTTGAAAGAATTTACTACTGTACAAGCAAATCATGCTCTCAACTGCTTAATATTTTCTTGAAAAAATGTTTGGGATATTTAGATCAATAATTTTACCTTCATTTGCTATGCTTTGGTCAAAGCCTCATACAAACCTGTTGTTCTAATCTTTCCAACACCAGGACTTATAATTAGATCATGCCAGCCCCACAAATTTCTTCTTCTAAAAAAAATGGTGTGTATTTTTATTTACATATGTTTAGCTATTTGCATTTCATTGCATGGCATTACATAACTTCAGGTGGAATAGCACATTATTTAAGTATCTAAGTTTACACTTGGGGCGGTCAAACTGACTGTCTAATTAAGAGTTGTTTTATAAGTATGCTATTGATATCATAATATCAGCACAACATTTCTTGCCAAAACACTTCGGTTATTTGGTTGGGATTCAAAATTGTACTCTTAATTTGCATTCCAAATTAAGCCAAATTAATTATTTTTGATATAATAATTACCTTTACTTCATCCAGAATCACCAATGGCCCATTTACACCAGACACCGTCTTATATGCTATTAAAAGTAAAATTCATAGTAAAATTAGTACTCATCAGAATTTTACTATCATATTCAATGTATAACACATAAAAATACAAGCAACACATTTCAAATATTTCAAAGTGCTGTGCTGCAACTAAAATTAATTGCAGTTAGTACAAATGTACACTATCCAAATTAAATTTTTACATTTTCGCTGGCTTAATGCAAAACAAAAATCACCTCACTTCTGTACAAATCCAGCTTTCTCAAACCTACTAGTAGCATTGCTGGTCTGTTTACTAAACGTACTCCCTTCCAGACCAGCACGATTACAATGATCATTTTTCATCGAGCTGTATGAAAAGACCCATGGAATACTTCAATTGCTAGTCAAGGCTCAATATATTAACAGAATCGCTATTTGATGAACGAGACACAATGGCATTACTGTTGCACGTACGGGTGGTCAACTATCAGTGAGCTGTAAGAAAAGCGCATATTTTGCAGCGTGATTTCGATACATTACTAAGTGCTCAAAATTGCCTTATTATTTAACTGCAACTTTGGATGCTACTGTCAGGTGATGAAGCAATACAGGGAGACACAGGCTATTACCTTGGCCTTTTTATTTTACATGGGAAAATATTACCCATGCAGACAGAGAAGACAATTTGACTATGTTTGACATTTATTTCTGATCAGTCTTCTCTCACATCTGTGGTGGCTGAAGTAAGGGCCGCATTGTTTCGATTGGCTTCTATCACGCTTAGCTTTTTGTGTAATCCGTCAATCTCTTCACCGATATCAAAGCTGTAAGGAAATTAGAACAGACCAGCTCTACTGCAGTGCACTAAAGCTTAGCAGGGTGCATCCACTATGCAACTAATTAGGCTGCAGCCAACAGAATAAACCTGTCAATGTTCGGTTGCTGTTTCCCACACACCTGCATTTCATTCACTAATAAGCAAACATCAGGAGTAGCAAGGCAAATTGTTCAAGCATGAAAAACCATATAACAGTGTTGCAATCAACTACAATATTTTTAGTTTCCATTTGGAAGTTGCAGAATGCTTAAACTTATATTCTTAAAGACAATCAGTTACTGAAAAAGTAAATTTCTATTTAAAAATTTTAAAAGCAGATCAGTTAACCGAAAGTTGAGTTCTTCATCTTGTACTCTGCTTTGGACAATTTTTTTAAAAAGTATTAATCTGTCAATAAAAAATGTTAATATTATGATTGAACAACGGACAACTAAATGTAACCAGTAACTAATTTATAGAAAAGCTAAGCAGGTATACAAAAGAGGAACCATTTCTGGCAAGTTATGTATTTGATACATTCATCTTGACAAATACAAAGCTATTTTGTCATATTGACTTGCATTACTTACTGCAATTAAAACAAATTTTAGGAAAAATTGAATACTGGAATTTCAATATTGTATCAATTTACTGAAATTAAATGTAATCTGAAAAATTTAATGTTATGAAAGTAATATACTGGAAATATTCTATATTTTAAACATTGGATTTGTTACCTTAAAATGGAGTTTAATACAAAATTTTGTATTTCTTTGTGATGAGCTGAGTTTACAGACTTCTTTTGCGCAGCTTAATTCAGTGCAAGTTTTTTTTGCCATAATCCATCAGGAAGCACCATTTCAATTATAAATAAAAACTCTCCCCACCCCTTCCCCACTTGAGCTCAAGTACACAGCCCCCTGTTTAACATGCAGCTCCTGAGCAGGTCACAAGGCCGTCTGTTCAGCTGCCAGCAGCTTTTGTGTACAAAGATGTTAATTGGTTCTAATCCCTTCATAGAAGCTGTTTTGGTAGCCTGACCCAGCACCCTGAGGGACACCTTGGTGTGAAATACTAAGGACCCATTCAAGTAGGAGTGAAAGAAAGCAGTGTGCATTCCAACACATTTGATTTAAAAGGCTGGAGCGTACAGCATCATTCTAAACTGAATAAATCTTACAAGTTTTGGTAACAGTGAAGCATGCTCTCTTCAGTGATGTAATCTACTAAAAGAGTACCTAAACTACAACTCATTTTCAAAATAATACAGGCACATTAAAAGAATGTTACATGGTATGGCTGTTCAGTTTTGAATTAGATAATAAGTCAGTTCAGTTTGTATACATAATAGCAAGATTAGCATGATTAAGGCAGGATAAAGAGTGGATCTGAATACAATTTATTAAAATGGTCCTTGTGTTAGGTCTGCTTTACTTTTTCCCTTTCCATTATTCCTTCTCTTTCCCTGCCATGGCACATTAAAAACATATGGTTTGAATAGATGCAAATATGCTGTCCTCTCTTTTCACACTCATCGCACCAACCTGCAATCTCACAACCAGCTTATTCTTTCCATCAAATATTTCTTGGCTATTTACCCAGCTTGAAAACATTTTGCATCTGGGGAAGTTGGCAGGACTTGAAGTTGACTGTAAGACTCAAATTTTTCCACATTAACTGAACAGAAACACAGAAATATTTGAAATAAAGAGACTATATCATCACTAATAAGGAATTTCTAAAACTAAAATTGACTGAATAAACAAAACTTTCTGAATGTTTTATAGATAGAGTGAGCCTGAAGGGCTGTAGGAAAACACTAGCTTCTTAAGTGTAGCTGGTCACAGCTTATACGCCAAAAAAAACCATTCAGAGAACACAACTTATTAATTTGTACAGGTATATCAAAGTTATTTTATAAGCAATTTCATAATCACATGTAATACAACAATTGCCATTGTGGCTAAGAAATGTTGAGGGACTGACAACAGCATTTGATCTGTGTTGTATTATCGATATAGGTTGCACTTGGCACAAACATTAGTTTATCCACGGTGATCCTCTTGTAATACTAGTACCAAAGATCTACTAGTTTTTGGCATGTCAACAATAAATAATTTTAAAGAAAAACATTTTCATAGGCATTTCTTTGTTTGGCATATTCTGAGCTTCTTCATACCCACCCACTACAAGGTCAATGATTTACCTGTGGCTGACACATGGCATTTGCTTATTGGAACACTAATAGCAGGAACAGAAATCTCAAGAATTTCCAGTACCATAGACACTCAAAATACTAACATTCTGCATATACATTTTTGAACTCAAGTACAATTTACCATTTCCTTTAGGAAGTATTGTTCAATCTGATATTGGAAGTATATTTTTTAATATTACGATATTACAAGCTTCCAAGTCAAATGCATTTTTTTGATATCAAAGTTTTATTAATTTCTTGATCTCAGTATAGTGTAAATAAAAGTTAACAGATCTTTAGAACACTTTCTCAAAGGGCTTGGAAACAAACTTTGGATGTTTAGACAGATGATTGATAAAGGGGTTACACAGTTGCAAAAAATTAATATTGCTGTAGAAATAGTCTTCTCCACCATATAAACAGTTGCTAAATTAGATCATAGCAAAAATATTGTTGGCATTGAGTGGATAGTTTTGATGTTATCAATATGTTCACAATAGCATTATAGAACTGGAACAAGGAAATCAATTGCTTAATTCGAATTGCTTATATATTAAATAACACATGCATAAAAAGCTCCAGTCTGCATATATTATGCATAATAATGATTTATATGTCTATTGGAACACTAATAATTTGTCAGGCTCTCTGCTGGTCATGGTCGACCATGGATGGTGTGTCCTAGCTGTCTACATGGTACACAAGCCAGTATGCAAGTCAGGGCAGTATGGTATGGAGAACAGCATTTGTTGCTCATGCAGCAGTCTCCTCCACTTCATGCAGCTGATGAATCTACAGGAACAGAGACACCAACAGTTTGGCACCAATGACATAGCAGGAGTTGCCAGTCAGTGTGTAACTCAACATAGCACTGCCTTAGGGGCTGCAGCTCTGGATTTTTCCCTCGGGGTTTACTCCCAAAGCCTTCTCCATGAATGGATATGGGCCACAAGGCAGTGGAGATTTGAGATTAGAGCTTTCCTTCTCCTAGATGAGCTGCCAACCATGGCTGATGAGTCCCATCTGGCTGAAGTGGCTGGTTTTATGGTCCCAGTAACCTATCTTTGCCCCTTCTTCTGTCAGTGGAAATAGCTCCACCAGAGTTAGTAGCTCAGCCAAATGTGAAAGCCGATGATTGTCAGAGGCTATTTGAAACACACATTATTGGGAGCATTAATAGATAGTGGGAGCTTATCCCCACTACCACCCTGGCTACAACAACCTTAAGAACCTCAAATAATTTCATTCACACTATACTTACATAGACAGATTGTTAAAAGACTCCTTCGGCTGCATGCTCATGTACCAGGGGTGATTGATAAGTTCATGGCCTAACGTAAGCGTCCATTTTAGAAAACCTCGCACATTTATTTTTCAACATAGTCCCCTCCTACATGTACACACTTAGTCCAGCAGTCGTGGAGCATACTGATCCCTTCTCTGTAGAAGTGGTCCACAGCAGGGGTGATTGATAAGCTCGTGGCCTAAGGTAAAAGGAGATGAGTTATTAACTTCAAACTTTCTGCATTTTCACTCAAAGAGTTGAACTGCACGTGCATGTAACAAAACCAGTATAACTCAACTTCTTCTATCTTAGACCACAAACTTATCAATCACCCATGCTGTGGACCACTTCTGGAGGTCCAAGACGCTGACTTCTTCAAAGAATGGATCCGTATTCTCCACAACCACTGGACTAAGTGTGTGAATGTAGGAAAAATAAATGTGCTAGGTTTTCTAAAATTGACTCCTTCTACCTTAGGCCACGAACTTATCAATCACATTTCGTATTTAATAAAACTAAGAACAAAGTTGTTGTGCATCTAATTCACTTCACAATGTCTCATTTTTAAGCAGGAAGGAAATCACATTCAGCCTGTCTATTGAATCCAACCTTTAAAATTTGAAAGGAAGGTAACAGGAACCAATAAAACAAAGTACACTTTTCAAAGCTTTCACCCATCCCCCCTCACCTCCACTGGTCTCTAAAGAAATCAAGAAAATAATCTACTACTGCCTTGGTTTGTTGTAGAATCTATTCTTAAGGACATTATAGCAGAACACATTGAGTCTTTAGAATACTTTCTCAAAGGGCTTAGAAACAGTGTTTGAATATTTATACAGCAGACAAAGATGGATGACTGATAGAAGGGCAAAATGTTACTCAAGGTAGATGTGAATGTTGCACAGAATAAATTATCTCATCATTTATCAAGGCAGGCTCAAGGGGCAAGTGCCCTACTGCTTCTAATATGTTCAGATATGGATATATATTCTAGTCAGAAGATATGGCTTCAAGAATATCCAGGATGCTATTTCAATGGTATGTGTTAATGATATTTTATTTCAGATGAAGCTTTAGCTGAAACTCAGCCTTCGACAATGTATACAAAAATCGAACGGTACTATTCAAATAGTACACAAGTTCTCCAACTTTCTTGCATCAATATTCATCCCTCATTCCACATTATGAGTGATGAGTATTCAATTATTTCTCCATTACCTGTGTACCGACAAATTGCTGCCATGTACTGAAAATCAAAAATTACAATTGCTGGAAATTTGATATCAAAATAGAAAATCTAGTAGAATATTTCTTCAATTTTGATACGTCATCCATCTCTTGCCACAGATACTGCTTAATCTTCTCAGTATTTTCAGTATGATCAATAATTTTTACAGCCCTATATTGTCAGCTGCGACATGTACTGGAATACTAAGTCCACTGGAAGTCCCAAAGAAGGGTTTCAGCCCTAAACATCGACTGCTTATTCACTTCCAAAGATGCTGCCTGACCTGCTGAGTTCCTTCAGCATTTTATGTGTGTTCCAAATGCATGTTCTTTCTTAAATAAAGATATTTGGTTCCGTTTATCTTTGTACTTTTTTTAAAAATTAAGTGCAATCGTGAACAACAGCCAGATCAGAAATGCTGATCAAGTCAACTAGTTCCCAAAGAGAACTCTGATAGGCCAATCAGATGGTTCACTGCTGCTCAGCGATAGAACACAAAACAGGCACAAGGGTCGCTAGCCCCTGTACCCCAGAAACACACCTGAACAGTGCGGCAGAGGTATGTGCTATGCATGACCTGATCTGAAAGCATCATGTTGACTCATAAAAGATCGTGTTCACAGTGGAACAGCTGAGTCAAGAATGGGGTGATCAGCACAGATGGACAAATTATACCTCCGCTACCCCGGACTTAAAATGTCCTACAGTACTGCATAGAAGTCTTAGATATATAATTATATATGGAGCCCAAGACCTTTGCACAGTACTGCAGTAATTGTATATATTACATTGTACCACTGCAACAAAAAAAACATGACATACAGGAATGATGATCAATCTGATTCTGATATGGTCTCTGCTGTGGACTAAGAGTGGGTAGGAAGCAGGGAGAAGGAAATCATGGATAGGAAAAGGGGAAAGGGGAGGGAGCAAGTGAGAAGCACCAGAGAGACATTTTGTAATGATCAATAAACCATTTTTTTGGAATCTCACCTTGCCTGCTGTCTCAGGGCTGGGTACGTCTACAACCACGCCACCCCCATTCCTCCTCTTCCACCTGTCCCACACACCTTCCACATCCGCAGCACTCCAGTCATTCCAACATCCTTCGCTCCCACCAGGATTACACATTGACACCCTAGCTATATACATGTGCCTGAGACTTTTGCACAATACTGAATATGTAGATTAATCCAATATTCTTACAACAGTCCGACTTTCAATATGTTAGCAGTGTTAGGAACTTAAATGTATCTGCTTTAGGTTTTGGTGGCACAGTGCTTAATATTAGCTTTATTTGTCACATACATTGAAACATTCAGGAAAATGTGTTGCTTGCTTTGAGGATATGCTGGGGCCATACTGCAAGCGTCACCACGCTTCAGGTGCCAAATCAGAATCAGGTTTAATATCACACATAAAATGCCAGTCAGGCCAGCAGGCCAGTCGACATTTCGGACCAAGTCCCTTCAGTCCTGCTGAGTTCCTCCAGCATTGTGTGTTGCTTGGAATTCTAGAATCTGCAGGTTTTCTCTTGTTTGTAAAGGGAGCTATCACACACTTCTGTTAAACATGCATCTGGCTTACCAATACACTTTAGGGAAGGAATCTGCCATCCTTACCCGACCTGACTTTGACAATTAAATAATACATATAGTGGCAAGCAATAGTTTGGGCACCCCGGCCAAAATTTCTGTTACTGTGAATAGCTAAGCAAGTAAAAGATGAACTGATTTCCAAAAGGCACAAAGTTAAAGATGACACATTTCTTTAATATTTTAAGCAAGATTACTTTTTTATTTCCATCTTTTGCAGTTTCAAAACAACAAAAAAGGAAAAGGGTCAAAAACAGAAGTTTGGGCACCCTGCATGGTCAGTACTTAGTAACACCCCCTTTGGCAAGTATCACAGATTATAAACGCTTTCTGTAGCCAGCTAAGAGTCTTTCAGTTCTTGTTTGGGTGATTTTCATCATTTCTTCCTTGCAAAATGCTTCCAGTTCTGTGAGATTCTTAGGTCATCTTGCATGCACTACTCTTCTGAGGCTATCCACAGATTTTTGATGATGTTCAGGTCAGGGGAGTGTGAGGGCCATGGCAAAACCTTCAGCTTGCGCCTCTTGAGGTAGTCCATTGTGGATTTTGAGGTGTGTTTAGGATCATTATCTTGTTGTAGAAGCCATCCTCTTTTCATCCTCAGCTTTTTTTTTTACAGACTGTGTGATGTTTGCTTCCAGAATTTGCTGGCATTTAATTGAGTTCATTCTTCCCTCTACCAGTGAAATGTTCCCCCGTGCTACTAGCTGCAACACAAGCCCAAAGCACGATTGATCCACCCCCGTGCTTAACAGTTGGAGAGGTGTTCTTTTCACTAAATTCTGCACTCTTTTTTCTCCAAACATACCTTTGCTCATTGCGGCCAAAAAGTTCTATTTTCACTTCATCAGTCCACAGGACTTGTTTCCAAAATGCATCAGGCTTGTTTAGATGTTCCTTTGCAAATCTCTGACGCTGAATTTTGTGGTGAGGACGCAGGAAAGGTTTTCTTCTGATGACTCTTCCATGAAGGTCATATTTCTGCAGGTGTTGCTGCACAGTAGAACAGTGCACCGCCACTCCAGAGTCTGCTAAATCTTCCTGAAGGTCTTTTGCAGTCAAATGGGGGTTTTGATTTGCCTTTCTAGCAATGCTACGAGCAGTTCTCTCAAAGTTTTCTTGATCTTCCAACCCTCAACTTGACCTCCACTGTTCCTGTTAACTGCCATTTCTTAATTACTTTACCAACTGAGGAAACGGCTACCTGAAAATGTTTTGCTATCTTTTTATAGCCTTCTCTTGCTTTGTGGGCATCCTTTATTTTAATTTTCAGAGTACTAGGCAACTGCTTAGAAGAACCCATGGCTGCTGATTGTTGGGACAAGGTTTGAGGAGTTAGGGTATTTATAAAGCTTTGAAATTTGCATCACCTGGCCTTTCCTAACGATGACTGTAAACAAGCCATAGCCCCAACAAGCTAATTAAGGTCTGACACCTTGGTAAAAGTTAACTGAGAGCTCAATTCTCTTGGGGTGCCCAAACTTTTGCATGGTGCTCTTTTCCTTTCTCCCCCCCCACTCTAAAATTGTACAAAACAAAAATAATACACTGATCTTGCTTAAAATGTTGAAAAGAATGGTTCATCTTTAACTTTATGACTTATGGAGATCAGTTCATCTTCTACTCACTTAACTATTCACAGTAACAGAAATTCTGAATAGGGTGCCCAAACTTTTGCATGCCACTGTATCTATCTTGTTCCATTCAGGGCATAAAGCAATGGACAATGAATGCAGACCATATTAGTGATGATCCTTTTCCCGTTGACAAACCTCCAAAAAATCATTCTTGGAAAACAGACAAAATAGCTCACGTCACACATCCACATATGACTTCAAATTGGAAATCAAAAATCTGATAGCGAATTAATTCGATATAGTTCAGTCACTTCAATCTTATTTTTTTATCTGAATCCATTAAATATATATGTTTTCTCCATCCTTGGAGTTAAGGCTGTTTAGACAGCCATTCAGCCCCTTGACCTATTCTGTCATTTAACTGCTTAAATATACCTCAAGAAAATAAAGATTCATTTATCAACTCTGCATGAGCCTTTTACACTTACCAACACCATCACCACATCAGCTAAATGCAAGAGAAAACAGTGAAACTTTATGCAATCATAATTAACCTTTAAGCCAATGTCATTGTACCCTAAATTGCCAAGTCAGTGGTTTAATAACCATCAAATTCCAATTTCTGCAACAACTGGGAAGTTTATTATTAGGCAATGAAATGCTTCTCCACTCCCACCCCACCCGAACATCAATAGATCTTTACAAATTTTAGCCAGAACCCAGAACTCATGTCAGCAGTCATAGAAATAAGTACTTAACAGAAATGATAATGCCATTTCAAAAGCTGCTCAGGAAGCTCTAAATCGTACCAATTATTAGAAAGTAAATTGAACTTTAAATTACTTTCTTCAAATATTTTATTGTGATCTTGTCTGATTGTATCCTTGAAATACCAAGGCGCACTGTGCTTCATTCAGAGTGTTATGCAAGTATGCTGTTACTGTTAGATGAGCAAACTATCTGTAATACCCAAGAGAAGCAGTGAATTTAATCTATGGCTTTCAACTGGTTCCCAGATTTGTGGTTATTCATTTAATTACAGCTTGTTGTACATTTTATTGCTAATTTATGTTCTATTAGAGAGGAACATTTTTCTTCACTCAATGTGAATATATTATTGAATTTAAAACAAAATATTAAATACCTTGTGTTGTGTTATCTTTTATGATCTCATTTTCATTTCTACCTTTCAAACATCACAAATCAGAGTTATGTCATAATAAAACTAACAACTTGCAGTTTATTCAGATGCACAAATACGGAAATCTAGAAATTACTGTCAGGGATTTCCAAGTAAAAGATTGCAGCATGCTGCAGTATAGAGGGACTTGGGAGTGTTTGTCCATGAATTGCAAAAGGTTGGTTTGCAGGTGCAGCAGGATCTCAAGGTGGCAAAGGAACTGCTGGCCTTCACTGCTAGTGAGATTGAATTTAAGAGCAGGGAGGTTCTGCTGCAACTGTACAGGATACTGGCGACACCCACCTGGAGCACTTGTGCAGTTCTGGTCTCCTTACCTGAGGAAGGAAAAACTGACTTTGGAGGTGGTGCAGAGGAGGTTCACCAGCCTGATTCCAGAGATGAGGAGTTAGACTATGAGGAGAGATTGAGTCGCCTGGGACTGTACTCGCTGGAGTTCAGAAGGATGAGACATACATAACTATGAAAGCGGTAGATAAGATAGTGGCAGGAAAGTTGTTTCCACTGGTAGGTCAGATTAGAACTAGGAGACTATTCCTCTGAACCTTAAGGTTCGAAGGAATAAATTTAGGATGGAGATGAGGAGGAAATGCTTTTCCCCAAAGAGTGGTGAATCTGTGGAATTCTCTGCCCAATGAAGTAGTGGAGGCTATCTCAGTAAATATATTTAAGACAAGGTTGGACAGATTTTTGCATAGTATGGGGAATTAAGGGTTGTGGGGAAAAGGCAGGTAGGTGGAGATGAGTGCTTGGTCAGGTCAGCCATGATCTTATTGAAGGGCAGGGCAGGCCTACTCCTGTTCCTGTTTCTTATGTTCCATTCTTACCTGTCATTATGAGCATCAGAAATTAGTGCTCCAATGAAATCTTACTGCTGGAAAAACTTTGTTTTTTGACACATGAATACAGGAGAGTACTTAAAGGTGTACTAACCATAATCAGAATTTGCCCATCTCTTGCAGTGTTCTAATTATATGTGTGGATTTAATCCTCCGTTATTTAAAAATATCATGCTTAAGGTAAAAACATTGCTTTGTTCTTTGAAAATGTTAATGATATTTCATCTTCTATCATAATTCTAACTATACATTCCAATCTTTGCATTCAATGAATAATCAATCACTGCACTATTTACCTACCAGGTTTCTTATGAAAATTCTTCATTATAATTGACCATTCTGCCACCCTTTTATCTAACAACAGTATGGCACAGAAACAGGCTCTTCAGCCTATAATGTTTATGCAAACATGACACTAAATTAAACTAATCCCATCTCTCTAGACATGATGCATATCCCTCTCTTCCCTTACACATTATACGCCTGCTTAAATTCCTTGTACATTGCAGTCACATTTTTCCCACCACCAGCCACATCTCTCAACTCCAGCAGCACTTATCAGGCACCTATCATCAAGCAAAACAAAAGCACACCTCATACATCTTTAAACGTTATCAAGTCAGATCATTTTTTATTGCCATTTTGACCATAACTGCTGGTACAGTACACAGTAAAAATAAGACATTTTTCAGGATCATGGTGTTACATGAACAATACAAAAACTACACTGAACTATGTAAAACAACACCAAACTACACTAGACTACAGACCTGCCCAGGACTGCATAACGTGCACAAAAACAGTGCAGGCATTACAATAAATAATAAACAAGACAATAGGCACAATAGGGGGCAGTAGGTTGGTGTCAGTCCAGGCTCTGGGTATTGAGGAGTCTGACGGCTTGGGGGAAGAAACTGTTACATAGTCTGGTCGTGAGAGCCCGAATGCTTCGGTGCCTTTTGCCAGATGGCAGGTGGGAGAAGAGTTTGTATGAGGGGTGTGTGGGGTCCTTCATAATGCTGTTTGCTTTATGGATGCAGCATGTGGTGTAAGTGTCTGTAATGGCGGGAAGAGAGACCCCAATGATCTTCTCACCTGACCTCACTATCTGCTGCAAGGTCTTGTGATCCGAGATGGTGCAATTTCCGAACCGGGCATTGATGCAGCTGCTCAGGATACTCTCAATACAACCTCTGTAGAATGTGGTGAGGATGGGGGGTGGGAGATGGACTTTTCTCAGCCTTCGCAGAAAGTCGAGACGCTGCTGGGCTTTCTTTGCTGTGGAGCTGGTATTGAGGGACCAGGTGAGATTCTCTGCCAAGTGAACACCAAGAAATTTGGTGTTCCTAACAATCTCTATGGAGGAGTCATCGGTGTTCAGCGGAGGGTGGTCGTTTCATGTCCTCCTGAAGTCAACAACCATCTCTTTTGTTTTGTTCACACTCAGAGACAGGTTGTTAGCTCTGCACCAGTCCATTAGCCGCTGCACCTCCTCTCTGTATGCTGACTCATCGTTCTTGCTGATGAGACCCACCACGGTCGTGTCATCGGCGAACTTGATGATGTGGTTCAAGCTGTGTGTTGCAGCACAATCGTAGGTCAGCAGAGTGAACAGCAGCAGACTGAGCACACAGTCCTGGGGGGCCCCATGCTCAGTGTGATGGTGTTGGAGATGCTGCTTCCAATCCAGACTGACTGGGGTCTCCTCACCTTAATCCTATGCCAACTAGTATTTGATATTTCTACTCTGAGGAACCCAGACCACCAAGTTCAGGAATGATTATTACCTCTCAACCATCAGGCACTTGAACCAGAGGGGATAACTTCACTCACCCAACAATGAATTGTTCCCAAAACCTATGGACTCACTTTCAAGGACTCTTCATCTCTCAGGCTCTCGATATTTTTTGATTTTTTATTATTATTTGCCTTTCTCTTTCTTTTCGTATTTGCACATGTTGTCTTTTTGCCTATCCTGTTGGGTGTAGTCTTCCATTGATTTTATTATGTTTCTTGTACTTACTATGAATGCCCGCAAGAAAATGAATCTCAGGGTTGTATATGGTGACATATGTATTTTGATTATAAGTTCCAATGGAAACAATTTCTCTTAGAATACATCTATCAACTTGTGTTTCAATGGCAAAGGGTGATTGAAGTTTCAGTAGCAGGAAGGCTGTGACATTGCTACAAAGGGCAAGTGACTAAGTATTCAGCTATGTTAAAGACATAAGATTAAAGCTATGATGTCATTTGCATATAATACAAAATCTCGTTTACATCACTGATCCTGAAGAGGAAAGCATTAGATTGAAGGGAGGGGAAAAAAGGGTCAGGTTTAAAAATTTTTTTTAAACTGTATACTCGAAAAAACTGAAACAGGGGTTAAAAATGCTGGAAATTCTAATCACATCAGACAGGATCTGTCAAGACGAAGTTAACGTTTCAGTTGACACCTCTGTCAAAACTGGTAAGAAAGGAGTGTTTAAACTGCTGAGAAGAGGCAAAAGCATCGAGAATAAATGGGATGCCAGTGATAGGATAGAATCCAGGGAAGAGTTACTTCTCATGTATCTGAGCAACGGTGTTGTAGGCTTGTTAGTCTTAGCTGATCAGTCTTGGATCAGTTGTAAATAGAAGGAAGGATGAATAAGGACATGGGAGAGAAAACAGTGCTTAAACCATGTGACAATTAACAGGTCTTTTAATGTCAGTAGCTGACAGCCAATGATCTTCTCCATTGAGTGCACCAACTGCAGCAACCTGGACTTGGAGACGGAGAAAGCAGTGGAAACCAAACGCTGATAGAGCTAATCAAAACACAATGATGGCTGAGTAAAAATTCATCAGGATACACCCTGAGATGTTAAGTTTCCTAAACTGACAAAGAAGAACAATCTCTGTTGAGCATGACGTCAAGTTCTCCTTCCAGTAACAATTTTTTGTTTACCCTTTTTCTTCTATTCCCCACTCTGGCCTTTTACTGCTCTTCTCAACTGTCTATCACCTCCTCCTTTTGCCCCTCCTTTCCCTTTCTTCCATGGCCCACTCTCCTCTCTTATCAGATTGCTTCATCTCCAGCCTTTTATCTTTCCCATTCACCTGGCTTCACCTATCACCTCTGGCTTATCCTCCATCCTCTCCCCCCACCTTTTTATTCTGGTGTCTTCCACCCTTCCTTTCCAATCCTAATGAAGGATCTCTGCCTGAAATATCAATTGTTCATTCAATTCCAAAGATGCTGCCTGACCTGCTGAGTTCCTCCAGCATTTTGTGTGTGTTGCTTTGGATTTCCAGCATCTGCAGAATCTCCTGAGTAAGTGATATGGTATACTTGAATAGAATTTAACAATCTAAATGCAAAATATATCATAACACTGACATCATTAGAACATCAACATTATACAGTACTACAAAACTGTATTAGTTCATAATAGTTATTGACAAATTCATCCAGTGTACACTGCCCTGTTCTTTTGACTGTAAATGAACAAAATCAGCACCGATACCTTATATAGATAATGGACTGCCTTGATTGTCTTCCTGCATGACATGTCAAAAACTGCTGCTTTTTAATTTGCTATCCGTCAGGTCAAATAAATACCATAACACAAGCACACACATCTGACGTTATGACCAGCCTCCTTAACTTCTCCATATAATTCTCCGTAACTTCCGCCACCTCTACAGGGATCCCATCACCAAGCATATCTTTCCCTCCCCCCGCTTTCTGCTTTCCACAGGGATCACTCCCTACGCAACTCCTGTGTCCATTTGTTCCCCACTATCCCTTCCCACCAATCTCCCTCCCGGCACTTATCCTTGTAAGCAGAACAAGTGCTACACATGCCCTTACGCTTCCTCCCTCACCACCATTCAGGGCCCCAGACAGTCCTTCCAGGTGAGGCAACACTTCACCTGTGAGTCAGCTGGGGTGATATACTGTGTCCAGTGCTCCCGGTGTGGCCTTCTATATATTGGTGAGACCCGACGCAGACTGGGAGACCGTTTCGCTGAACACCTACGCTCTGTCCACCAGAGAAAGCAGGATCTCCCAGTGGTCTCACATTTTAATTCCACATCCCATTCCCATTCTGATATGTCTATCCACAGCCTCCTCTACTGTAAAGATGAAGCCACACTCAGGTTGGAGGAACAACACCTTATATTCCGTATGGGTAGCCTCCAACCTGATGGCATGAACATTGACTTCTCTAACTTCCGCTAGGCCCCACCTTCCCCTCGTACCCCATCTGTTACTCTTTTTTATGCACACATTCTTTCTCTCACTCTCCTTTTTCTCCCTCTGTCCCTCTGAATATACTTCTTGCCCATCCTCTGGGTCACCCCCCCCCCGTCTTTCTTCCCGGACCTCCTGTCCCATGATCCTCTCGTATCCCCTTTTGCCTATCACCTGTCCAGCTCTCGGCTCTATCCCTCCCCCTCCTGTCTTCTCCTATCATTTTGCATCTCCCCCTCCCCCTCTAGCTTTCAAATCCCTTACTCACTCTTCCTTCAGTTAGTCCTGACGAAGGGTCTCGGCCTGAAACGTCGACTGCGCCTCTTCCTATAGATGCTGCCTGGCCTGCTGCGTTCACCAGCAACTTTGATGTGTGTTGCTTGAATTTCCAGCATCTGCAGAATTCCTGTTGTTTGGGAGTCCTAGTGCAGGTTAACATCCTTAAGGTTAACATCCAGGTTGAGTCGGTAGTGACAAAGGCAAATGCAATGTTGGCATTCATTTCTAGAGGAATAGAGTATAGGAGCAGGGATGTGATGTTGAGGCTCTATAAGGCGCTGGTGAGACCTCACTTGGAGTACTGTGGGCAGTTTTGGTCTCCTTATTTAAGAAAGGATGTGCTGATGTTGGAGAGGGTACAGAGAAGATTCACTGGAATGATTCTGGGAATGAGAGGGTTAACATATGAGGAATGTTTGTCTGCTCTTGGACTGTATTCCTTGGAGTTTAGAAGAATGAGTGGGCACCTCATAGAAACATTTCAAATGCTGAAAGGCATGGACAGAGTGGATGTGGCAAAGTTGTTTCCCATGATGGGGGAGTCTAGTACGAGAGGGTGTGACTTAAGGATTGAAGGGCGCCCATTCAGAACAGAGATGCGAAGAAATTTTTTTAGCTAGAGGTTGGTGAATCTATGGAATCTGTTGCCACAGGCGGCAGTGGAGGCCAAGTCATTGGGTGTATTTAAGGCAGAGATTTATAGGTATCCGAGTAGCCAGGGCATCAGAGGTTATAGTGAGAAGGTGGGGGAGTGGGACTAAATGGGAGAATGGATCAGCTCATGATAAAATGGCGGAGCAGACTCGATGGGCCACACGGCCGACTTCTGCTCCTTTGTCTTATGGTCTTATGATATCCCAAAGTCAAGGTCCATGAAGTCCTCCAGTCTTTACTGAGGTCTACAAGCCTGATGATTATAATACTGGATTACTCATTCAGGCAACCTAGACAAACAAGCCATGGAACTGAACTCGTTTTTTTTATGGCAGCAGGATAATTTAGTTAGAGTTGGTCATTATTTACTAATGGTGATCATGCAGCTTACTGATCATCAGGCAAAGTCCATCAGATTCACTAACTATCATCTTCAAGTACAAGTTTAATTGTCATTCAACCATACATGAATACCAATGAATAAGCCAAACGAAACAGCATTACTCTGGGGCGAAGGTGTAAAAACACAGTACCAATAGTCACACAAAGCACAAGGCACATATAGTACATATGACAGCATTAAAATATAGTCATAAAAAATACAGTCCAAGTCTCTGGGCCCTTGCATGTTACTTCTTACTCAGTGGTTAGTAAGTTGATGAAGATCCTGAGAGGCAGGGTTTATGAACATTTGAAGAGGCATTTTGTGATTAGGTCAGCATGGCTTTGTCAAAGGCAGGTCGTGCCTTAGAAGCCTGTTTGAATTTCTGAGGTAGTGACTAAACACAATGATGAAGCCTCTGACTATCCACACGATCAATGCCTCATATCATCTTATACACCTCTATTAGGTCACCTCTCATTCTCCATCTCTCCAAGGAAAAAAGGCCGAGTTCACTCAACTTATTCTCATAAAGCATGCTCCCCAATCCAGGCAACATCCTTGTAAATCTCCTCTGCACCCTTTCTATGGTTTCCACATCCTTCCTGTAGTGAGGTGACCAGTACTGAATATAGTACTCCAAGTGGGGTCTGACCAGGGATCTATATAACCATATAACAATTACAGCACGGAAACAGGCCATCTCGGCCCTTCTAGTCCGTGCCGAACTCTTACTCTCACCTAGTCCCACTGACCTGCACTCAGCCCATAACCCTCCATTCCTTTCCTGTCCATATAGCTGTCCAATTTTAACTTTAAACGACATCAATCCTGTCTCAAACACTTCTGCTGGAAGCGCGTTCCACACAGCTACCACTCTCTGAGTAAAGAAGTTCCCCCTCATGTTACCCCTAAACTTTTGCCCTTTAACTCTCAACTCATGTCCTCTTGTTTGAATCTCCCCCACTCTCAATGGAAAAAGCCTATCCACGTCACCTCTATCTATCCCCCTCATAATTTTAAATACCTCTATCAAGTCCTCCTTCAACCTTCTACGCTCCAAAGAATAAAGACCCAACTTGTTCAACCTTTCTCTGTAACTTAGGTGATGAAACCCAGGTAACATTCTAGTAAATCTTCTCTGTACTCTCTCTATTTTGTTGACATCCTTCCTATAATTCGGTGACCAAAACTGTACACAATACTCCAAATCTGGCCTCACCAATGCCTTGTACAATTTCAACTTTACTTCCCAACTCCTATACTCAATGCCCTGATTTATAAAGGCCAGCATACCAAAAGTTTTCTTTTCCACCGTATCCACATGAGATTCCACCTTCAGGGAACTATGCACCATTATTCCTTGATCCCTCTGTTCTACTGCATTCTTCAATGCCCTACCATTTACCATGTATGTCCTATTTTGATTAGTCCTACCAAAATGTAGCACCTCACACTTATCAGCATTAAACTCCATCTGCCATCTTCCAGCCCACTCTGCCAAGTGGTCTAAATCTCTCTGCAAGCTTTGAAAACCTACTTCATTATCCACAACTCCACCTATCTTAGTATCATCTGCATACTTATTCACCCAATTTACCACATCATCATCCAAATCATTAATGTATATAACAAATAACATTGGACACAGTACAGATCCCTGAGGCACACCACTAGTCACCGGCCTCCAATCTGATAAACAGTTATCCACCACCACTCTCTGGCGTCTCCCATCCAGCCACTGCTGAATCCATTTTACTACTTCAATATTAATACCTAACAATTGAACCTTCCGTGTGGGACCTTGTCAAAGGCCTTACTGAAGTCCATACAGACAACATCCACTGCTGTACCCTCGTCAACTTTCCTAGTAACCTCTTCAAAAAATTTAATAAGATTTGTCAAAGAAAAAAACAAATCTTGTACAGCTGCAACATTACCTTTTGGCTCCTAAACTCAATCACACAATTGATGAAGGCCAATACACTGTATGCTTTCTTAACCACAGAGTCAACCTGCGCAGCAGCTTTGAGTGTCCTACAGACTTGGATCCCAAGATTCCTCTGTTCACCTCACTACAGGAAGAATGTGGAAACTATAGAAAGGGTGCAGAGGAGATTTACATGGATGTTGCCCGGATTGGGAAGAATCCCTTATGAGAATAGGTTGAGTGAACTTGGCCTTCTCTCCTTGGAGCAGGAAAGAATGAGAGGTGACCTGACGGAGGTGTACAAGATGATGAGAGGCATTGATCAGTGGATAGTCAGAGGCTTTTTCCCAAGGCTGAAATGGCTAACACAAGAGGGCACAGTTTTAAGGTACTTGGAAGTAGGTACAGAGGGGATGTCAGGGGTAAGTGCTTTTTTTTTACAAAGAGTGGTGAGTGTGTGGAATGGGCTGCCGACGACGGTGGTGGAGGCGGATACAATAGGGTCTTCTAAGGCTACGTCCACACTAGACCGGATAATTTTGAAAATACCGGTTTCGCGTAAAAACGATAGGCATCCACACCAGGCGTTTTCGAAAATACCTCCGTCCACATTAGACGGATATTTGTATGAATCTCCTCCTACTGGGCATGCGCAGGACACACGGAAAACAAGCAAAGAGGAAACGGTGTAATTACTGCACATTTGTCCAGTTAGACTAGAAAAACTTAAAAGGAAATTGCCAAATGAAAGACTTGGTGTGCGTTTGTCCAGAAACATTTCATACAGCCATAGTCTCTTCACCGCTGAAAGGGACAACAGCTATAACTAAATGCAATAAGGCTTGTTACCAGGCAAAAGTGAAATTTGCTGTTACCTTATTTGTTTGCCTTTACTTTTGCCATGTCTTTGTGTATTATTTTGCTGTATTTAACATGTGCAATAAAACGAGTTACTGGGCAAAAGTGACAATTGCATCTATTGAAAGTTTGCACAAGCAATACATTAATAATCTTACACAAGCGTGGCGGTGGACAAACCCAAGTGCAGAACATGGGCACAGGGGCAGAGTCGAGAGACGTTATCGCTGTAGCGAGCATAGAATCGGTTTCCAGGGGAGTCTTTACCCAAAGTCTTGGGTTTGGAGAGAATCCAGGAGCGATGCTAAACTTAGATCTAACAGTCCTAAAAAGCATGAAACAAGGTTACTCACACCAGAGTCAACCAATGAACTGGCAACTCCGTGTTGTGATCACAGGGTCTTTATCCTACATTTTCTGATGGAAAGCAGGTGTGTGTAGTTAGTGGAACCTGGGAATGATTGGAAATTAAACGAGGGGATTGAGGCCCAATTCCTGGGTAAATAGTAAGGTGGGGGATTGCCAGAAGGGACCATGACAAATAAAGAGCCTTGTTAAATGTATAAAACATGTCTGCATCAATGTTATCTTGTATTTCCATACAATGTTACATTAGGCTATTACACATCTATTGTCAGAGAAGTACTTGCATAAATAGGTAAACCACCTTCATACAAGCAAGGACAGAAAACAGGGCAAAGTGAGTATACTTATTTATTCAGTAAGCAAGGTATTTGGTGAGTACATTTCTAACTTCTGGCTTCAGTCTCATTGCTGTCCTGAAATTGTTAGGTTGTATGGGGGGGGGGGAGGGGTTGTGTTCAAGAAAACAATGAAATGCCACGCTACTGCCATCCGTTCTGGCACGTCATGACAGTGTTTTTAAAAATATCCATTTACCCCGTCGACACTGCTCTGCACAACCGGCGTTTTCAAATTTACACACTCTGGAGGGTGTTTTAGAAAAACTCCGTTTTCAGGAGAGGAAAACGCCGTTTCAGTGTGGACGGAGGGTCAAGATGAAGAGAAAAAGCTTCGGTTACGGATTTATCCTGTCTAGTGTGGACGTACCCTAAGAGACTCTTGGAAAGGTACATGGAGTTTAGAAAAATAGAGGGCATTGGGAACCCTAGGTAATTTCTACAGTAAGTACATGTTCGGCACAGCATTGTGGGCCGAAGAGACTGTATTGTGCTGAAGTTTTTCTATGTTTCTATGTTGCAGCAGTTTGCATTTGAACACAATACAGGTCATCTTCTGCCAAGTGAACACTGGGGACAGCACCACACTGCCTTCAGTGGAGCCCACTGGCTCCAATGCCTCTCTCCTGGGCAGCTGTTATCAGGTGACACGGGGCTTGAAGCCTAGTCTTCGCTACAACCAAGGCCACTCGGCTCCCCTGCCATGTGCCAATAAGTCAGCGAATTCCACCTTAACAGTGTACCACAGGGTCTTGTGATTACAAGATAAGCGACTAAGACAATCACTCAATGTTAGAATCACAGTGCCTTTTCCGACATTGCTCTAACGCAAGCAGCAGCACAATCCTCACCAAGTCCAGCTCCTTCAGTTTCTTTGCCATCAAGCAACTTGCTGATGGGTAGGCCTACAGTACTTTAAGTTCTTAATGTCCAACAAAGTCTTGAAATCATAAAATGTACATTTTTTAAAAAAGACAATAACACCTTTGGTTGGCTACACAGAAGTCCCTGCAATTGAACATGCCGCCATCTTATTTTAGGAAAGGAAACTTGTCCTTATCTCTTCGGTCCTGTATATGGTCCAGGACTTAAAGAAAAGCTGTCAATTTTTAAGGTGTCTTAACTGACCAATCATACTTACAGATAACAATAATTTTTCACATACAGCCATCTCAAGACTGATAAGATTGGCTAGCAAAATATCTCTTTCAATTTAGCTGCAACCAATAGGCATAAATTTCATTAAAAAATAAGCAGAGCAGATGATGTTGAGTTCTACATTTCAGTAGTTTATACTCGAGGCTAGAACATTTAAATTGCAGATTTGTCCAAATCCAATTATCGTCATTATCTGTAAACTGGTGATGTCTGGCAAGCTTCTAACCTTTGCTTTCCACCCATACTCCAAATGAGTAGAAAGGATATTTAAATAAAGTAGAAAGAAACCATACAATCCATTTCCCTCAAAACAATTATCCCACTTGCACAATACACACAACCCATTTTAATCTTAATCAGTACTTCACAATTTCCAATGTGGTGCAATGAAGATAAGGAAGCATATCACAAAAGAACCAGGAGGAGAGGTTAACAACACTACCTATTTCAAAATAAAAACTGTCAATTCATGCATCTTTGGCAGAGGTGGATAATGGAATTTAAAGCATTTAAGCCTTAAGTATCATTAGTACCACTCCCATCTCAGAACCTCACTCAATTTCATACTGCAAGGCCATCGAGAGCAGTGTCTAAGTAGAAGTGATGAAGCAGACAAAAGATCAAGTAGGAGTAAATCTGAAAATACAGAGCACAGTATTAATGCAATACACTAGAGTCTAATCGCAAAAGTAACTCATAAGCACATAAAATTTTGATAAGATCTTATAAGAGTCATGGAGCACTTCAGCCCATCTGTTCCATGCCGAACCATTAATCTGCCAGTTCCATTGGCCTGTTCCCAGACCACATCCCTCCATATACCCATCCAAGATTGTCTTCAATGCTGAAACTGAACCTACATCTAATCGAGTGAAGAAGTTTCCCCTCATGTTCCCCTTAAACTTTTCACCTTTCACTCTTAACCCATGACCTTTAGTTTTAGTCTCATTCAATCACAGTGGAAAAAACCTGCTTGCATTTACCCTATCTACAGTGGCATGCAAAAGTTTGGGCACTACGGTTAAAATTTCTGTTACTGTGAATAATTAAGTGAGGAGAAGATAAACTGATCGCCAAAAGTTAAAATTAAAGATGAAACATTCTTTTCAGCATTTTAAGCAAGATTAGTGTATTATTTATGTTTTGTACAATTTTAGAGTGAAAAAAAGGAAAGGAGCACCATGCAAGTGTTTGGGCATCCCAAGAGATTTGAAGTCTCAGATAACTCTTACCAAGGTCTCAGACCATAATTAGATTGTTAGAGCTATGGCTTGTTCACAGTCATTGTTAGGAAAGGCCAGGTGATGCAAATTTCAAAGCTTTATAAATACCCTGACTCCTCAAACCTTGTCCAAACAATCAGCTGCCATGGGCTCCTCTAAGCAGCTGCCTAGTACTCTGAAAATTAAAATAAATGATGCCCACAAAGCAGAAAGCTATAAGAAAATAGCAAAGCATTTTCAGGTAGCCGTTTCCTCAGTTCGTAATGTAATTAAGAAATGGCAGTTAACAGGAACGTTGGAGGTCAAGTTGAGGGCTGAAAGGCCAAGAAAACTTCCTGACCAACTGCTCGTAGGATTGCTAGAAAGGCAAATCAAAACCCCCATTGGACTGCAAAACTGTTCTACTGTGCAGCGACACCTGCACAAATATGACCTTCATGGAAGAGTCATCAGAAGAAAACCTTTCCTGCGTCCTCACCACAAAATTCAGTGTCAGAAATTTGCAAAGGAACATCTAAACAAGCCTGATGCATTTGGGAAACAAGTCCTGTGGACTGATGAAGTTAAAATAGAACTTTTTGGCTGCAATAAGCAAAGGTATATTTGGAGAAAAAAGGGTGCAGAATTTCATGAAAAGAACACCTCTCCAACTGTTAAGCACGGGGTGGGGTGGGGGGGAGGAACCGATCATGCTTTGGGCTAGTGTTGCAGCTAGTGGCACGGGGAACATTACACTGGTACAGCAAAGAATGAATTCAATTAAATACCAGCAAACATCACACCGTCTGTAAAAAAGCTGAAGATGAAAAGAGGATGGCTTCTACAACAGGATAATAATCCTAAACACACCTCAAAACCCATAATGGACCACCCCAAGAGGCGCAAGCTGAAGGTTTTGCCATGGCCCTCACAGTCCCCCAACCTAAACATCATCGAAAATCTGTGGATAGACCTCAAAAGAGCAGCGCATGCAAGACAGCCCAAGAATCTCACAGAACTAGAAGCCTGTTGCAAGGAAGAATGGGCGAAAATCCCCCAAACAAGAATTGAAAGACTCTTAGCTGGCTACAGAAAGCATTTACAAGCTGTGATACTTGCCATAGGGGGTGTTACTAAGTACTGACCATGCTTCAGGCCCTTTTCCTTTTTTGTTATTTTGAAACTGTAAAAGATAGAAATAAAAAAGTAATCTTGCTTAAAATATTAGAGAAATGCGTCATCTTTAACTTTATGCCTTTTGGAAATCAGGTCATCTTTTACTCGCTTAGCTATTCACAGCAACAGAAATTTTTTACCAGAGGTGTCCAAACTTTTTGCATGCCACTGTATATCCCTCAATTTTGTATACCTCTATCAAATCTCCCCTCAGTCGTCTAGGTTCTAGGGAATTGTTCTAACCTATTCAACCTTTTCCCTATAACTCAGGTCACTCTTTCAATCTTATTGATTTGCTGTAGGCAGATGACCAAAATTGTTCAAAATACTCCAAATTAGGCCAATGTCTTATAAAATTTCAACATGACATCCCAATTCCTGTACTCTACAATGATTTATGAAGGCCAATGTGCCAAAAGCTTTCTTTACGACCGTATCTGTGATGCCAAGGAATTATGGATCTGTATTCCCAGATCCCTCTGTTCGAACATACTTCTCAGTGCCCTTCTACTCACTGTCTGAAACCTCCCCTGGTTGGTCCCCCAAAATGCACCTCACACTTGTCTGCATTAATTTCCATCAGCCATTTTTCAGTCCATCTTTACAGCAGGTGCAAATCCCACTGCAAGCTTTGACCATTTCCTCACTGTCCACTACACCTCCAATCTTGGTGTCATTCGTAAATTTGCTGGTCCAGTTTACCAGATTATCACCCAGATCATTGATATAAATGACAAACAACAATGGATCCAGCACCGATCCCTGTGGCACACCACCAGTCACAAGTCTCCAGCCAAAGTGACAACCACTTACTACCACTCTCTAGCTTCTCCCACAAAGCCAACACCTAATCCAATTTGCTAACTCATCTTGAATGCCAAACAACTGAACCTTCTTGACCAACTTCCCATGTGGGAAATTGTAAAATGCCTTACTAAAGTCAATGTTCACAACATCCATTGCCTCCCTGAAAAATACAAGATTGGCTAGACATGACTTACCATGAACAAAGCCATGCTGACTATACCTTATCAGTCCCCGTCTATCTAAATACTTATATATCCGCTCCATTAGAATACCATCCAATAACTTCTCCACTACTGACGTCAGGCTCACTGGCCTATAATTTCCCGGTTTATTCTTACAGCCTTTCTTAGATTTACAAGGATGTTGCCTGGATTAGGGAACATGAGAATAGGTTGAGTGAACTCGGCCTTTTTTCCTCGGAGCGACAGAGGATGAGAGGTGACCCGATAGAGGTGTACAAGATGATGAGAGACATTGATCGTATGGATAGTCAGAGGCTTCTTCCTAGGGCTGGAATGACTAACACAAGAGGGCACAGTTTTAAGGTGCTTGGAAGTTGGTACAGAGGAGATGTCAGGGGTAAGTTGTTTTTTTTTTAAACATAGAAAGTGGTGAGTGTGTGGAATGGGCTGCCAGCGACGGTAGTGGAGGCAGATAAGATAGGATCTTTTAAGAGACTCCCGGATAGGTACATGGAGCTCAGAAAAATAGAGGGCTATGGGTAATTTCTAAGGTAAGGACATGTTCGGCACAGCTTTGTGGGCTGAATTGCCTGTATTGTACTGTAGATTTTCTATGTTTCTAAATAACAGAATGTCCCCCGGCACCACACGTACTCCCAAGTATGTTTTAAATATCACTACGAAGGTTCCCTGCAGTTACTGCACTAACTTTCCATAAGGTCAGAGGAAACACTTTGTTAGGCCTTGCGGATTTATTCACCCTAATTTGCCTCAAGACAGTGAACACCTTCTCCTTTGTAATCTGTATAGGGTCCATGACAGATTACAAAACTGCTGCTTTTCCTCACTTCCATGAACTATGTCCATCTCCAAAGTAAGTACAGATGCACAACAAGTATTTAAATCTCTCTGTTACAGCTCCATGCATGGATTACTTACCACTCTGATCTGATGCAGCCTTGAATGGGCTAATGAGTTAAACCAATTCTTCAACAGGTTTGGCAACTGCCCTCTAGTTCACACCCCCCTCAGCACACCTGTCCTGGTGCTGAGACACCCAATGCTCCCTCCTCCCCCTTCCAGTTCAACACGTGGATGAACAACAGGTTACAGCTGTCTACATCCCCCTCTTGCCCTGCACCTACCATTCACACGAACTTCAATCGTCCCAATCTTCACCTCCCCCAGCCCCACCTTCCACCAACTCCCCAGTCATCATGCACTCAGCTTCACTACTGAGCAGGTGAGAAGGACTCTGGGGAAACTCAGACATGGCAAAGCATTGGGAGCAGATGGTGTGAAGTGCAAGGTCCTGAGGGAGTGTGCTGAGCAGCTGTGTGGAGTTTTCCCACACATTTTCAATCTGAGTCTCAGCCTGGAAAGGGTCCAGACAGTGTGGAAAACTTCACGTGTAGTCCCAGTACCCAAGAAGTGCAAACCAAAAGTCTTGGATGACTGACTTCCAGTGGTCCTGACCTCACACATCATGAAGACCCTGGAGAGGCTGGTCCTGGCTCACTTCCAATCCCTAATCAGATCAGCCCTCGATTCCCCACAGTTTGCTTACCAGTCAATGATGCTGTTATAGAACATAGAATAGTACAGCATAGTACAGGCCCTTCGGCCTGCTGAATAGAGACTACGCCCATTTGGATAAGCAGGGCAGCACAGTGAGGATCATGTTCTCTGATTTCTCAAGTGCCTTCAATACCATTGCTGGGGGAAAAGTTCCGTTCAATGCAGGGTGGCACTTCCATGTATTCTAGATAATCGACTACCTGACTGGCAGACCACAGTTTGCGCAGCTTCAGAGCTGTATGTCAGACATAGCTATGAGCAGCACTGGACCCCACAGGGGACTGTATTGGTTCCCTTCCTATTTACCCTGCATACCTCGGACTTCAGATACAACACTGAGTCATGTCATCTGCAGAAGTTCTCTGATAACTCAGCAATAGTTGGCTGTATAAAGGGAGGATGGGAGGATGAATACAGGGCCCTGGTGGAGGACTTTATCAAAAGGTGCAAGTTGAATCATCAGCTCACCATCAGTAAGACAAAGGAGCTGGTGATGGACTAGCCTGCACTACTCCCTGTTATTATTGATGGTGAGGACCTACAAGTACCTGGGGGTGCACCTGGATGGCGGACTTGAGAGGAGCATCGATTAGAAAGGCTGGCTCTGTTATAGCAGGCAAACTGGACACTCTGGAGGCTGAGCTAGAACAAAGGACCCTACTCAAATCCTGTCGATTCTGCACAATGTTTCTCACCCTCTGCATGCCACCTTGGCTCAACAGAGGAGCACTTTTAATGATAGATTAAGACAACTGTGCTGTTCCAAAGAGCGCTGTATGAGGTCATTCTTACCCTCGACCATTAGGCTCTATAATGAGTCAACCTATAGCCAGAGAAGGGACGACCCTCTCCCGTTATTCTTTCTTACTTCTCTTCTAATATTTGTATATCTGTTCACTTGTAATGCTACTATGACACTGCAATTTCCTTTGGGATCAATAAAGTATCTATCTATCTTCCAGAGGACCAATTTGTTATCCTTTGGTCTTAAAATCTCTGTAGAAGTCCTTGGAATTGTCCTTCACCTTGTCTTCTAGAGCAACCTCATGCCTCCTTTCAGCCCTCCTGATTTCCTTAAATGTTCTCTTGCATTTCTTATACTCAAGTACCTCACTTATTCCTATCTGCCTATACCCTCTAGGCATCTCCTTTTTGTTAACCAGTGCCTCAATATCTCTCAAAAACAAAGGTTCCCTAAACTTGTTATCCTTGCCTTTACTTTGACAGGAACATACAAACTCCATTCTCAAAATTTCACTTTTGAAGGCAAGTACATCCTTGCCAGAAAATAACCTGTCCCAATCAACACTTGCCGGATCTTGTCTGATACATCAAGATTAGCCTTTATCCAATTAAGATCTATCCTTTTCCATAATTACCTTGAAACTAATGGTATTGTGATCAATACCGTACATGCAAAGTGCTCCCCTCCAACATCGGTCACCTGTCATCTCACTTCTCAGAAGGAGGTCTAGTATCGCACTCTCTCTAGCTACGATTTCTATGTACTAATTAAGGAAACATTTGACAAACTCCATCCCATCTAGTCCTTTTACAGTTTGGGATACCCAGTCAATACGTGGAAAGTTAAAAGCACCTAATATCACAACTTTAAGGTTTCTTTGCAGCAGTCTGTGATCTCTCCAATTTGTTCCTCTAAATACCATGGACTGTTGGGTGGTTTATAATACAATCACATTAACGTGGTTGGTCATACCTTTCTTATTCCTCACTAGCTCTGTCCTGTCTGAGCACTGCTCTGACATTTTCCCTAACAGGTAATGCCACCCCTCCCTCTTTAAACTCTATCAAATAGGTAATTCCTAGGGTAGGGACATGTTCGGCACAGCTTTGTGGGCCAAAGGGCCTGTATTGTGCTGTAGGTTTTCTATGTTTCTACACCTAAAACAACAGAACCCAGGAATATTGAGCTGCCAGTCCCGCCCTTCCTACAACTTAGTCTCTACAATGCCATAACTCCATGTGCCGATTCATGTCCTAAGCTTATCTACCTTTCCTACAATACTCCTTGCACTGACATACACATAGCTCAGAATATTAGTCCCATGATGCTTAACCATTTGCTTCCTGACATAGTATGCAGGCTTAACAACATCTTTCTCCATAACAACTCCACGATCTGCTCTGTCTCTCTGGTTCCCATCCCCCTGCAATTCTACTTTAATCCCCCCTCCCAGTAGCACTAGCAAATCTTCCCACAAGGAAATTAGTCCCCCTCGAGTTCAGGTACAAACCATCCCTTCTGTACAGGTCCTATCTTCCCTGGAAGGCAGCCCAATGATCCAAAAATCTGAAGTCTTCAGTTCTGCACCAACTCTTTACCCACTTTTTAAAACAGTATGATTATCCTATTTCTGGTTTCACTAACACAGGACATGGGTAGCCCTGGAGGCCCTGTCCTTTAACTTCACACTTAATGCCCTAAACTCACTTTGTAGGACCTCATTACCCCTCCTATCTATGTCAAAGGTACCAAGGTGGACCAGAATCTCAAGCTGCTCACTCTCCCACTTAAAAAACTGAGGATGCTGAGGACTCCATCTTAAAAAACTGAGGATGCTGAGGACTCCATCTAAGATGTCTTGGACCCCTGTACCCAAGAGGCAACATACCATGTTAAATTCTTTCTCGTCATCAGAAACCTGACCGCTGTGACTTTCCGCTACTAGGTTATTCACCCCCACCACCCTTCTGCCTCCTTGCAACAGCATCTAAAGCAATATTTCTGATGTTGAGGGAAACAACCACAGCAGTACACTGCACTGGCTGCCCATCCCCTTTCCCCCTCCTGACAGATACCCAGTTACTTGTGCCCTTGATCTTGGGTGTAACTAACTCCCTGTACACCCTGTCTATCAACCCCTCCGCCTCCCAAATAATCCAAAGTTCATCCAGTTCCAACTCCTTAACGCTGCCTGATAGAAGCTGCAGCTGGATGCACTTCTAGCAGGAGTAGTCATCACATCCTGCAAGAGCAGCATTCCACTATCCTGCCTGACCACTGCTCTAAATATGCAATAAGAATGAATGAATGAATGAAAGAATAAATAACAAAAAAAATCCAACTTTGACATTCCTTGCCGAAGTCTTGATGAGCCAAAGCCTCAACTCCTCACAGTAACATTGGCGTATTTATACAATGGCTGCTTCACTTAAACCTAACTTCTTTTTATTGGACCTTGCCAAGTGCTTAATTATGCGCAATCCAATGTCTCCTCAGGACTATGGCACGCAAAAAGCTCTAATACTTTCCAGCTTTTGTAAATCTCTCAATTTGTATTCCTATTGCATCTTTACCTCAGACACCATCCTAATTCCCCATACAAAACTAAAAATCCAATCACAGATGCAGTGATTAAAACCCTTGGGTTTATCTGAACACTTGACATTAACATTAACGCAGTGAATGGGTTTCAAGTAGAAACTGAAGAACAGATGGTCAAGCAAATTCTGACAAAAGATTCATCATCTAACAGTTTCAAAGTTGCGCCTTACAGACCACAAGCCAGGTATACCAGGGAAAATAATAGAAACATAGAAACATAGAAACATAGAAAATAGGTGCAGGAGTAGGCCATTCGGCCCTTCGAGCCTGCACCGCCATTTATTATGATCATGGCTGATCATCCAACTCAGAACCCAGCCTTCCCTCCATACCCCCTGACCCCTGTAGCCACAAGGGCCATATCTAACTCCCTCTTAAACATAGCCAATGAACTGGCCTCAACAGTTTGCTGTGGCAGAGAATTCCACAGATTCACCACTCTTTGTGTGAAGAAGTTTTTCCTAATCTCGGTCCTAAAAGGCTTCCCCTCTAACCTCAAACTGTGACCCCTCATTCTGGACCTCCCCAACATCGGGAACAATCTTCCCGCATCTAGCCTGTCCAATCCCTTTAGGATCTTATACGTTTCAATCAGATCCCCCCTCAATCTTCTAAATTCCAACGAGTACAAGCCCAGTTCATCCAGTCTTTCTTCATATGAAAGACCTGCCATCCCAGGAATCAATCTGGTGAACCTTCTTTGTACTCCCTCTATGGCAAAGATGTCTTTCCTCAGATTAGGGGACCAAAACTGCACACAATACTCCAGGTGTGGTCTCACCAAGGCCTTGTACAACTGCAGTAGTACCTCCCAGCTCCTGTACTCGAATCCTCTCGCTATAAATGCCAGCATACCATTTGCCTTTTTCACCGCCTGCTGTACCTGCATGCCCACTTTCAATGACTGGTGTATAATGACACCCAGGTCTCGTTGCACCTCCCCTTTTCCTAATCGGCCACCATTCAGATAATAATCTGTTTTCCTATTTTTGCCACCAAAGTGGATAACTTCACATTTATCCACATTAAATTGCATCTGCCATGAGTTTGCCCACTCACCCAACCTATCCAAGTCACCCTGCATCCTCTTAGCATCCTCCTCACTGCTAACACTGCCACCCAGCTTCGTGTCATCCGCAAACTTGGAGATGCTGCATTTAATTCCCTCATCCAAGTCATTAATATATATTGTAAACAACTGGGGTCCCAGCACTGAGCCTTGCGGTACCCCACTAGTCACCGCCTGCCATTCTGAAAAGGTCCCGTTTATTCCCACTCTTTGCTTCCTGTCTGCTAACCAATTCTCCACCCACACCAATACCTTACCCCCAATACCGTGTGCTTTAAGTTTGCACACTAATCTCCTGTGTGGGACCTTGTCAAAAGCCTTTTGAAAATCCAAATATACCACATCCACTGGTTCTCCCCTATCCACTCTACTAGTTACATCCTCAAAAAATTCTATGAGATTCGTCAGACATGATTTTCCTTTCACAAATCCATGCTGACTTTGTCCGATCATTTCACCGCTTTCCAAATGTGCTGTTATCACATCCTTGATAACTGACTCCAGCAGTTTCCCCACCACCGACGTTAGGCTAACCGGCCTATAATTCCCTGGTTTCTCTCTCCCTCCTTTTTTAAAAAGTGGGGTTACATTAGCCACCCTCCAATCCTCAGGAACTAGTCCAGAATCTAACGAGTTTTGAAAAATTATCACTAATGCATCCACTATTTCTTGGGCTACTTCCTTAAGCACTCTGGGATGCAGACCATCTGGCCCTGGGGCTTTATCTGCCTTCAATCCCTTCAATTTACCTAACACCACTTCCCTACTAACATGTATTTCACTCAGTTCCTCCATCTCACTGGACCCTCTGTCCCTTACTATTTCTGGAAGATTATTTATGTCCTCCTTAGTGAAGACAGAACCAAAGTAATTATTCAATTGGTCTGCCATGTCCTTGCTCCCCATAATCAATTCCCCTGTTTCTGTCTGCAGGGGACCTACATTTGTCTTTATCAGTCTTTTCCTTTTTACATATCTATAAAAGCTTTTACAGTCCGTTTTTATGTTCTCTGCCAGTTTTCTCTCATAATCTTTTTTCCCCTTCCTAATTAAGCCCTTTGTCCTCCTCTGCTGAACTCTGAATTCAGAAGTCAGAGATTGATGATTACATTACGGTGAACATATTGGAGGTGGTAGTGAATGTGTGGTTAAATAAACTTTAAAACTGTTCATGAGCTATTTGGTGACTGGAGCACCAAATAATTAAATGAAGGCAGTATTTAACAGCTTAGGAGTGCATTCCCAGCATCGGCCTCCCATCCCAACCAGCCCCTCCCCTCCACCCTCCAACCACCTCCATTACAGGCATATGATAGAACATACAACATAGAATCCATTCATGTAGAATAGGTGGAAATGGTCAAAGATTGTCTTGTCAATAATCAAGAACAGAAGCAAACAGACATGTGCACAGCCAATAAAGTGGATGTGCAGTGAACCAGCATTTCTTCAAAATTTGAAGATAGCATAATAAATTCAGCAGAAAGCGGGCAAGGGACATTTGGGTAAAAACAGAAATTATCAATGCAGAGAACAGTTTTGCATGGAGGCTGAAAGATGCAAGGAGAGCATTCCTGACAAGTTGCCAAGCTGCAGATAACATGGATTTAAGGCAAGGTAGGCTCAGAAAGGCAAAGTATTCAAAATATTTGATTAAAAATAAACAGGGTGAAGCCAAGTTATGATTTAATGATAGTGAAATTGGTGTAATTTGAACAAAAAAGCCACAGAAGTTAGTGCAGAGCAACGTTCCACAGAATAGCAATCGTGGATACAGCAAATCGTACACAAGTTAGTTGAAAAGATAAAAGCTATGTATATTCAAAGGGCAGATGGAAGTAAAGAGCAATTGGGGTAATTTTTTTTAAGAGAATTATAGAAGTGTTGCAAGTATGCCAAGGGAAGTGATAAAAATGTGGTGGTCAACACTGGAACTTTGGCAGAAGAGAAGAGAAACAAGAGTAAGAAAGGGCAAGGGATAGGAACCATGGACTTTGATGCAAGGAGGGTGCAATGGTTGAGGGAAAGAGGGAGAAGTATGTGACCTGAAAATGAAGGTTCATTAGAAAATAGAAAGCTAATGCAGAATGGTAAGAAGAATAAACCTGCAGTTTCAAACTGATTTTGATAACACAATTTATGATTGCAGATATTCTGGGACAAACAAGAATAAGTGTAAACTGATAAAGCAAAGGAAAAATAGCATTATCCTGCTGCATGCTAAATATAAGGAAAGAAAGAGAGTCAATGCTTCTGGCTTCTTACCACTTCCTTTCCAGTCCTGAAGGGTCCGGCCCAAACATCAACTCTTTATTCCCCACCACCATAGATGCTGCCTAACCTGCTGAGTTCCTCCAGCATTCTGTGTATGCTACTCTGAATTCCCAGCATCTGCAGAATTTCATGTTTGTGACTAAATTTACTATACTATTCTAATTTATCTGCTTCCAAATACTTAAAAACAGCACTAATTACAGGTACTAAAATTGTTCCTTATCAAGGTTTAACAAATAATTCCATTTTCATTGCTTTTTGAGGTGCAGTTCTACAAAAAGGAAGAGAAAGTAGATGATTCTGTTTGCTTTGACCTCTGATTTCAGTTCCTTTTTAGTTATTGTTGAAATTTCAAGTCATAGGAGTAAGTTTGCACAACACTAGACTTCCCAGAAACGCAATGTATACAAGAATCAGGTTTCTCAATCAAATTCACAAAAACACAGTCATCAACCTAAAATATTAACTGTTTCATTTTGCAAGTGCTGCCTGATCTAGTGTTTCTAATATTTTGTTTTATTTCAGATCTGCAGCCATTTGATTTGAGCACTATCATAATGTCATTTCATAGAACTTGCCATACACAACCTGACTACATTTCTAATATTTCCAAATTAATTCTACATTTGAAAATTTATTACCTATGTTGCCCAAACCAATATGGATGCCAATCTTTCAATGGAATGAAGTGTTTGAAGCACAGCAATTGACTTTTCCACAGGCTGGAAGAGGCAAGCCGATATCCACTTATCTCTTAATACTTTTGCCTTTCAAATATTTCTGTTTTATGTCCTATTTTGGCATAAAAGCTTGACCCCATGAATTGAGTGAAGAATATTTTTAACACAAGCATTTAGACCAAAATAAGAAAATTTTTTGGAAGCTTGCAGAACCTAATTCACATTATTAATAAATGCTGATTTGTATGTACAGCAAAAAATCACAATATCAAACCATCAAGACTATTTCCAACATACTCCCCATTATGCATCAAGATTCTAACATTAAAACATTCTGACAACTCAAGAAAAAAACAGGTAAGGTTTGTATTATTTAAATAACATCTTCTTAATGGGGTCTGTATTCTGTAGGTATGAATTATTAATCAGCCAGCAGCCAGACAAAGCTTACCATCCCAGTGCAATCCCTTGTTGAAGAGGTCAAGGTAGCCAAGGTAAGATCATTCTTGATGCTTCGAGACTCAAAAGCCCCTGTCGTCAAGAACACCCAGTTGGATGTGAGATCAGGCAGGAAGTGGTCAGCCCATGTAGCAGTTGATGAGGCAGAGTCTAGACTGAAGCACATGGAGATGGCTGGGACTACCCAGCTAGGCCGCCAGGGACTTGGATGGACAACCCACAAGTCGTGGTCATCTTCTACAGGTAAGGAGTGCCGTGAGCTTGTAACACAAGAAATACGAGAGGTCGAAGAGGAGAAGAGGTTAGCTAAAACAGCTGGCCTGGCCAAACAAGGGGCTTGGACCTGGTGCGAAAGTGTTGAACAACGACATCCATCTTGGAATGTTCTGTAGCAGATGGAACCGCTCCACATTTCTTTTCTATGCAGACCAGTGTACAACCTGCTCACCTTCTCCCAATACCTGCCAACCTCAGCACCTGGTATGAAGATAAGACAGACAGGTGTGCTGCTTGTGGTGAGAAGGGAACACTTCAACATATTTTGAGTGTATGCAGAGTCAATCTTTCCAGTGACATGTACACTTGGAGACATAACAACGATCTCAAAGTTGTAACAGAAGCGGTTGAGCAGAGAGTACTGCAGCACAACTTATCTCATGCCCCATGCTGCACAGAACATCGCATATCATTTGTGAAAGAAGGCTCCAAGTCAAGGGTGTACAGCGCAGGCTCACGATCAAGCATACTTTCTTCAGCCAATGAGTGGTGTGTCAAGACCAACCTAGATGGGAAAGGCAGTTTCCCGGAGCAAATAGCTTTCACCACATTGCATCCAGATATAATCGTATGGTCTGACACCAGTAGAGAAGTGGTTATTGGTGAATTCACAGTCACCTGGGAAGACAACATCGATGAAGCCCATGAGTGCAAGTTAACCAAGTATGCAGAATTAAGATCAGAATGCAGAGAGAGGGTGGAAGGTTTCATGCTATCCATTCGAAGTAGGTTGCCGTGGCTTTATTGCATTCACTTTCCAGAAGTGGCTGCGTGACCTTGGCTTCACTAGAAGAGAGATCAAGTCAACCAGCAGGGCGTTAGCTGAGGCAGCAGAGACAGGATCATCGTGGGTGTGGACCAAGTACGTCCAGAGGGGCAGAAAGTCGGACAGTGTATACATCTTTTGCAAACCCTTCAGTAGTTGCATAGACACCTGAAGAGTAGACTATCTGTTGGATGGAAGCCACCAACAACTCTGATAGAGGCAGATGCCAAGTTTTTAAGCTCACCAGTGGGGGGTGGTGCTTTAGCACTGCTGGCCCACCACCTCGAGGGAATCTTGATCAATAAGCGGGCCGAAACTCCTGAAGACAGGTGGCATATCAACTGATGATCCCACTGGTGATAGCACAGGACAGTTAACATCTTAGTCCAAGTTTATGTTCAATTCTATTTGCAGGAAATCAAGACTGGCCTAACCTCTGCTGGCCATTATTTAATTTTATATACAAAATAACTTTCAAAAAGGAATTTGAAAGTTACTTGAAAAATAATGCCAGCTTTTGGCCAAACCAGCCAGGAAGTGGGAATAACTAGATTACACTTCATAAAAGCACCATGTATTCAATGGGTGAAATCGCTTCTTCCTGTACTGCACTATTTGAATTCATAATTTAACTTTAGCTCTGCTCTTTCACTCAAAAACCAATCTAGGAGTTCGGATCATCTTCCACTGTATATGGTGACAGATTAAAGTAGAACAAATCTCCATCGAAACTAGATTTGCCTGGACAGCTTCACAAATTAACTGAATAAATCTGAGGAGCACTGAGGAAAATATTCAGACTCTTCACTTCATTCCGGGTCTTTTCGGAAGTTTAGTTCATTTCTTTCACATGTTCTTTATTAAATATCTACTTCCCTATTAAAATGCAAGTTCATGTCATCGGCTAAAAACTCCCTCAGAAAACTTGTTACCCTCTCTTCACCTGTGATATCTTTATTTTCTTTAAGGACTCAGCAGCAGAAATATTTCCTAATTATTGAAAGCTCTTACCAACTGATGTGTCAAAGTAAGCATACACAAAATTCTTGCGAATGCTGCATTCAAGTAAATTTTTACAAATATTATTGCTTGAACTTTTCCCTTTCAACTACAAAAATAATCACAAATTTAAATCTAAGTTGAGCTTCAACTTTTTCTTGCTACTAATTAACTTAAAAAAGGAGTAAATTCCAATTTTAGTAACAGTCATTTTCTGATCTGGAAAAGGAAATCTTTCTCAATCATTTAACTCCATGTTGGTGTTATCCAACTGAAATTATCGTTCAAGGTATTGATAAATATTAAATAGGACCTTACAAGAAAGATGAAAAATGAAGAGGTTAGGTGATTTTATTCTTGAGGGCTGATAGATGACTTCACATGGTTTCTCAGTTTCCAAAACCTTCATGCCTGTCAAGACAAATGGCATTCACCTGGGATGCATCATCCTTCAAATAATACTGGGATGTCCACAACTGAAAGTTAATGACAAGCTGAAAGCCAGATGAAAGTAAACTTTACTCCTTAACTTCTTACCATCCTTAACAGAATGTTTTTGAGAAGATTGTGAATTAAGCATCACACACAAAACACTGGAGGAACTCAGCAGGCCAGGCAGCATCTATAGAAAAGAGTAACAGTTGTTGTTTTGGACCCAGACCCTTCCATTGATGCTGCCTGGCCTCCTGAGTTCCTCCATCATTTTTGTGTGTGTGTTGCTCTGGATTTCCAATTTAGATTTTCTCACGAATGTGAATTAAGGTCAAGTTGGAATCAAACCATTCCGAAATCTAACATTACAAACATGTACCCAAAAATTACGACACAGCTGAGGTACAACCTATAATGCTGTGCACAGCTAAGTCACAATATTTGCAAAGGTTTACAACATCTCCATGTGAAATATTCAACTAGATCATGGCAACCTAAATTCTGCTCCTCACTATGTATCAAGTTTTGGTATTTATTCAACCTTGATCAAGATATTCATTAGTGAAATAAATAATGGCACCATCATCTTCAAAATTACAACTACTTGAAATTGTTTGGTAGTTTTAAAAAATTGTACAGAAAACTTAATCAGATAGACTTTTATTTTTCCCAAGCAATCACAAAAAAAGAAAATCTCAGAAAGCCAAGAATAAGGATATTAATAAGTGGAACAACTTTAAGACTCCTTAATGGATAGTCAGTTAAGCACCCATCAGCAAAGAAACTTGAGATAGTCAGACTTTAAAAAAATGCGTCATTTAAAACATGAAACATGTTTCAATTTCCGAGTTAAACACAACGCATTAGTCCAATGTATATACGATAATATGATAACACGAAAATAAAATCAAACACAGCCAGTTAAATAAAATCAGATACAAAGTTAGATGTCTTGCTTCTTTCAAGTCACATGATTGAATCACGTGAAGTCTTGGGCTGGTCTGTAACAGACTATGTTCGGATTTGGGGAAGATCTTGTAAAATGTTATAGACTGAATCACTGTTCTGAAATACTCTGTATCGAGGAGATCAGACACTCGATCTAAACTGACAAATGCGAATCAGAGCAACTGCATTCATCTGTTACCGTGACACTTCAGATGCCAATGGATCAACATTTACGCCTCCACTTATCACCGAACAAGCAAACTAAAATATATTTAAGCAAAAGCGCAGTAACTAGAACGCCCAAAAATCGCCGAGATAACAACTTGATATTATTTCTGAACAGCCATCGTCACACATTCTGAAAATGAAACATCTTCATGAATTTTCTCAACGAGGAAGTTGAATCACTTGCTGAAAATAAAAGTACTGTAATTAAATTCCCAACACCTCCCAGGCCCGGACATTCACAACTCTCAGGCTACAATATCAATAAACTCCAACAATCACGCCGCTTTCAGCTGATCATTAAGGCAATGTCTGGACACATACTCAGCCTGGGCTGCGAGCAGTAGTTTCTGCTCGCTGCCTGTGCCTGCTCCCTGGCCCCAAACCGAGGTCCATTGGCAACCGCTTGTTCCACCATCAGCGACATCTTCCCACTCGACAGGCGCGCCTCCGGGGCACTCCGGTCACGTGAGGCGCGATCCCGACGGGGCAGCCGGAGCGTGCGTTACGTCACTCCCACCTCCGGAGGCGCCTGGGCTGAAGGAGGTGCCTTCCCGCCCGTTGCCGAATGGGAAATGCCGCCGTTGCCAGGACGACGCGCTTCAGGCCTCGTCTAACTTGGGAAAATTTTACCCTCGATACAGGGATTTAATGGATACATTTACAGAACAAATATCTGGCCTCTCATCTACTTCCACAGCTGCAAAAGCCTTCCAAACTTTCTCTTTCCATCATGCTGTTGCAACGACTGTTTAGTTAGCAGAAAGAGAGGTTTTGATAGAAATAAACCTAAGCAGGAAATAATTGACTAGGATAAAGGTGATACGAATCTAAGGAATAAGGAAATTTTAAACAAATGAGCATGGGCAACAGCCGGTCTTCCATACAACCTTGCTCAGGCCTGCGCACTGGAAACCTTCCAAGGTGCAAATCCATGGTCTCAGGAGACTAACGGCTGGCTGTATAAACAAATGGAGGAAATACTGGAGATGCCCAGCATGTGTGGCAAAATTAATGATAGGCATGAAAGATCATGGACCTGAAAAATTTTCCCCTCCGTAGCCGTTGTAGGCCGACTAGTACCTTCAGCTTTTAACTGTTTTATTTCAGACGTTCGACAATTTGCAGTTTAAGGAATAAGAGTAACCAAAATACCCAGAACAGCACACACAAAATGCTGGATGAAATTAGCAGGTCAGGTCGCATCTATGGAATTGAATAGATGGTCAATGTTTCGGGCTGAAATCCTTCTTTAGGGATCAATAAACTCAAGGAAACAAGCAATGTGAATGGCATCTAACGAAATGGGCAACAAGATAGCAAAATTGGTTCTGTTCCCCATGCCCTGATTGAGTTTGCAATGGAATTCCTATGTATTCCTGCTAAGGTGAAGAACTTTGTTATGCAGTATTACAACGATTTCCGGATGAGGTTTTCCACTCAGCAATTTACAACTAATTGGCAGAGCTTAGATGTTGGAATCCCAGTGGGATGTGCGATTTCACCCATCCTTTTTGTGTTAGCCATGGAGGTCATTGTGTGGGCTGCAGAATCAGTGGGACCAGGTGTCGCACTTGATGGTGGAGGGGAGTTACCACCAATACGAGCGTTCATGGACGATCTCACCCTTTTGGGTCCTAGCATGGAGGCAGTGGAAAGTGTGCTATCTAGACTTGAGGAGCTAATGGATTGGGGAAGAATGAAGTTCAAGACCAAGAAGTCAAGGAGCCTTGTTCTTAGGAGAGGAAAGCTGATTGACTTTCATTTCACCCTTTGTGGAGAGGAGATTTCATCCATTCAGGACCAACCAGTTAAAAGCCTCGGGCGATGGTACACAGAGGAGCTGAGAGACACCAAGAGGGGTTCAAGAGACAGGAGAACAGATCAGCAGAGGTCTGATGTCTGTCAACAAGTGTGGCTTGCCTGGCAAGTTGAAGTTGTGGTGCTTGCAGTATGGACTGATGCCACGGATAATGTGGCATTAACTGTCTATAAAGTGGCAATGTCCCATGTTGAGGGAATGGAACGGAAGATCAACAAGTATGTGGAGAAGTGGCTTGGAGTACCAAACAGCCTCACCAATGTTGGAATCCACAGCAGCTAGACAAAGCTTACCATCCCAGTGCAATCCCTTGTTGAAGAGGTCAAGGTAGCCAAGGTAAGATCACTCTTGATGCTTCGAGACTCAAAAGACCCTATCGTCAAGAACACCCAGCCGGATGTGAGATCAGGCAGGAAGTGGTCAGTCCATGTAGCAGTTGATGAGGTAGAGTCTAGATTGAAACACAAGGGGACGGTTGGGGCTATCCAGCTAGGCCGCCAGGGTGAACAACCCACAAGTAGTGGTCATCTTCTACAGGTAACGAGGGCCGTGAGCTTGTAATGCAAGAAATACAAGAGGTTGAAGAGGTTAGCTAAAACAGCTGGCCTGGCCAAACAAGAGGCTTGGACCTGGTGGGAAAGCGTTGAACAACGACACCTATCTTGGAATGTTCTGTGGCAGATGGAACCGCTCCACATTTCTTTTCTATGCAGACCAGTGTACAACCTGCTCACCTGCTCCCAATACCTGCCAACCTCAGCACCTGGTATGAAGATAAGACAGACAGGTGTGCTGCTTGTGGTGAGAAGGGAACACTTCAACATATTTTGAGTGCATGCAGAGTCAATCTTTCCAGCGGCATGTACACTTGGAGACATAACAACGTTCTCAAAGTTGTAACAGAAGCGGTTGAGCACAGAGTACTGCAGCACAACTTACCTCATTTCCCATGCTGCACAGAACATTGCATATCATTTGTGAAAGAACGTTCCAAGTCAAGGGCGTACAGTACAGGCCCAGAATCAAGCATACTTTCTTCAGTCAATGATTGGTGTGTCAAGGCCGACCTAGATGGGAAAGGCAGTTTCCCGGAGCAAGTAGCTTTCACCACATTGCGTCCAGATATAATCGTATGGTCTGACACCAGTAGAGAAGTGGTTATTGGTGAATTCACAGTCCTCTGGGAAGACAACATTGATGAAGCCCATGAGTGCAAGTTAACCAAGTATGCAGAATTAAGATCAGAATGCAGAGAGAGGGTGGAAGGTTTCATGCTATCCATTCAAAGTAGGTTGCCGTGGCTTTATTGTGTTCACTTTCCAGAAGTGGCTGAGTGACTTTGGCTTCACTAGAAGAGAGATCAAGTCAACCAGCAGGGCTGTAGCTGCGGCAGCAGAGACAGGGTCATCGTGGGTGTGGACCAAGTACGTCCAGGGGGCAGATTGTCGGACAGTGTATACATCTTTTGCAAACCCTTCAGGAGTTGCATAGACACCTGAAGAGTAGACTATCCTTTGGATGGAAGTGAACAACAACTCTGATAGAGGCAGATGCCAAGTTTTTAAGCTCACCAGTGGGAGGTGGTGCTTTAGCACTGCTGGCCCACCACCTCGAGGGAGTCTTGATCATAAGCGGGCCAAAACTCCTGAAGACAGGTGGCATATCAACTGATGATCCCACTGGTGATAGCACAGGACAATTAACATCTTAGTCCACGTGTATTTTCAATTCTTTAAAAAAAAAATTCAACACTATAATGTGTGTGAAAGGACATCAAAGAAAATAATAAAGGATATGGGGAAAACAAATATAACTTTCATTAAATAAGAAGCAAACTCCTAAATAATTGGGACAGAATATAAGAAGAATTTTTTATTTATTTACAGAAGATAGGTATCACTATTAAGAGGAGTATCTGCTCTGCATTCTTAAATGTTGCTGAGACAGTGAGGTGAGCTGCCTAAAATGGCTTCAGATCATTCGATGAAGATATTCCGCTGGCCTGGATGGTGGGGAGTTCCAGAATTTAAAACCAGCAACAACGAAGAAGGTGACATTTCCCCACATTTAGATGGCAACTGTCTTGACATGTGTGAGTTGTGATGTTTCCAATGTTTGCTGCCACTGACGTTCTGGGTGGTAGAGGCTGTTATTTGGCTGGTGCTAAAAAAGCAACATTGGCAAGTAACTGTGGTGCAGGTACAGGCCAACCAACAGTCAGGGAGGAGATATTAGAAAAGACAAGTGAATAAGGTACTGATCAAGGGATCTGCTTTGATCTGGATAACACTGATGTCTTGAATATGGAAATGGAGGGCATTCTATTATACGTACTCCGAATTTATATATTATAGTGAATCACTTACTGCACAATAGTCCTTTAGCTTGGTAGTACATGCTTCCAAGCTTTTTTTTATCTTCTGCCTGATGGGAAGGGGTAGAAGAGAGAGTGACACAGGTGGGACAGGTGTTTGATTATGTTATAGCAGCAGAAGGTATAGACAGAGGCAATGGAGGCGAGGCTGGTGTGTGTGGAGGATTGGGCTTCTTCACAACTCTCTGCAATATTTTGTGGTCATGGGCAGCTCAGATGCCATATGTAAGCTATGATGCATCTGGATAGTATGTTTTTCATCAAGCAGCTGTAAAAATCAGTGATCCTCAAAGATATTGACATTCAGGAACTTGAAATTGCTCACTCTTCCCACTTCTGATCCCGCTTTGACGACTCTCTGAAGGGAAATTGAGTTACTTGAGAATCACCATAATAAAGAGAAGAAAATTTTGAAGAAATGGGAATCAATAATTTTTAAACTAATAATTCTGAAATACATAATTAAGACAAAAGCCTAAATTATATAGTGGATTAGAATTGAACCAAACTTGGAAATGGTGAATAGATACCTTGTGTTCAGGTAATTTTTTCATTTAAAAATGAGAACATGTTAAAGCAATAATGAAAAATGACAGATAAATATAAAGATAATAGTAATAAAATTAAATATACTTAGTATATGAACAAAAGACATAATGACAAAAGGGAATACAGTGGATTTCAGATTTGAGTTACATCAGGACCAGTACTTTTTGGTCAAAATTAAGTGGTTTGCCCATTTAGCCAAAATTTCATGGAAATAGTTAAGGTATATAAAAGACAATCTGCTGCTTAATTGAGAAACAAATTATGCATTTAAATGAAATGTATTTTTCTTTATTTATTTATCAATACAGGCTGGAGTAGGCCCTTCTGGCTCTTTGAGCCACGCTGCCTAGCAACCCCCGACAAACCCAATTAACACTAACCTAATCAAGAGACAATTTACTAAATAACCTACCCAGTATGTCTTTGGACTGTGGAAGGAAATTGGAGCACCAAGGGAAAACACACGCTTTCCGTAGGGAGGATGTACAGACTCCTTACAGAACAGCACCAGAATTGAACTCCAAACTCTAGACGCCATGAGCTGTAATAGCATTGAATGAACTGCTCTGCCACTGAGTCGTGAAATACGGAACATATTAGAACAGAATTAATACTACTACAGTACCAGAAAACGATACATCCCTATGCAACTGGATCCTCGATTTCCTCACTTGCAAGCTCCAGTAAGTTCAGATTCCCAACAATATCTCCTCCACAATCTCCCTCAGCACAGATGCACCACAAGGGTATGTGCTTATCTCCCTGTTCTACTCGAACTATACTAATGACTGTGGGGCTGAGCACAGCTCCAATACATATTTTGCTAATGATGTTGGCCGAATCAAGGGTGGTGATGAATCAGCATTTAGGAGGGAGATTGAAAATCTGGCTGAGTGGTGCCAGAACAACAACTTCTCACACAATGTCAGCAAGACCAAGGAGATGATTAGAAACATAGAAAACCTACAGCACAATACAAGCCCTTCGACCCACAAAGCTGTGCCGAACATGACCCTACCTTCAAACTACCTAGGCTTTACCCACAGCCCTCTATTTTTCTAAGCTCCACGTAGTCATCCAGGAGTCTCTTAAAAGACCCTATTGTTTCTGCCTCCACCACTGCCGCCAGTAGCCCATTCCACACACTCACCACTCTGTGTAAAGACTTACCCCTGACATCTCCTCTGTACCTACTTCCAAACACCTGAAAAGCCTCTGTCCACATGATCAATGCCTCTCATTATCTTGAACAGCTCTATCAGGTCACCTCTCATCTTCCGTCGCTCCAAGGAGAAAAGGCCAAGTTCACTGGATCTGTTCTCATAAGGCATGCTCCCCAATCCAGACAGCATCCTTGTAAATCTCCTCTGCACTCTTTCTATGGATTCCACATCCTTCCTGTAGCGAGGTGACCAGAATTGAGCATAGTACTCCGAGTGGGGTCTGACCAGGATCCTATATAGCTGTAACATTACCTCTCGACTCTTAAACTCAATCCCGCGATTGATGAAGGCCAATGCACCGTATGCCTTCTTAACCACAGAGTCAACCTGCATATCAGCTTTGAGTATCCGGTGGACTCGGACCCCAAGATCCCTCTGATCCTCCACATTGCCAAGAGTCTTACCATTAATACTATATTCTGCCATCATATTTGACCTACCAAAATGAACCACCTCACACTTGTATGGGTTGCACTCCATCTGCCACTTCTCAGTCCAGTTTTGCATCCTATCAATGTCCCGTTGTAACATCTGACAACCCTTCACACTATCCACAACATCCCCAACCTTTGTGTCATCAGCCAATTTACTAACCCATCCCTCAACTTCCTCATCCAGGTCATTTATAAAAATCACAAAGAGTAAGGGTCCTAGAACAGATCCCTGAGGCACACCACTGGTCACCGGCCTCCATGCAGAATATGACCCGTCTATAATCACTCCTTGCCTTCTGTGGGCAAGCCAGTTCTGGATCCACAAAGCAATGTCTCCTTGGATCCCATGCCTTCTTACTTTCTCAATAAGCCTTGCATGGGGTACCTTATCAAATGCCTTGCCAAAATCTATATACACTATGTCTACGGCTCTACCTTCATCAATGTGTTTAGTCACATCCTCAAAAAATTCAATCAGGCTCGTAAGGCACAACCTGCCTTTCACAAAGCCATGCTGACTATTCCTAATCATATTATGCCTCTTCATATGTTCATACATCCTCCCTCTCAGGATCTTCTCCATCAACTTACCAACCACTGAAGTAAGACTCACTGGCCTATAATTTCCTGGGCTATCCCTACTCCCTTTCTTGAATAAGGGAAAAACGTCCGCAACCCTCCAATCCTCCAGAGCCTCTCCCGTCCTCATTGATGATGCAAAGATCATTGCCAGAGGCTCAGCAATCTCCTCCCTCGCTTCCCACAGTAGCCTGGGGTACATCTCGTTTGGTCCTGGAGACTTATCCAACTTGATGCTTTCCAAAATCTCCAGCACATCTTCTTTCTTAATATCTACATGCTCAAGCTTTTCAGTCCACTGCAAGTCATCCCAACAATCGCCAAGATCCTTTTCCGTAGTGAATACTGACGCAAAGTATTCATTAAGTACCTTTGCTATTTCTTCTGGTTCCATATACACTTTTCCACTGTCATACTGGAAAAGTGTGTATGGAACATACTTATTAATTATTATTAATTTCAGAAGGAGGAAACCGGAGGAACATGAGCTAGTCTCAGTGGGGGAGCAGAGCTGGGGAGGGTTAGCAACTTTAAATTCCTCAGTGTTATTTCAGAGGATATGTCCTGCATCTAGCATGTAAGTGCCATTACAAAGAAAGCATGGCAGTGCCTCTAATTTCTTAGAAGTTTGTGAAGATTCAATCTATCATCTAAAACTTTGACAAACTTCCACAGGTGTGTGGTGGAGTATACTTTTAAATAGTTGAATCACAGCCTGGTATGGAAACACCAACACAAAAAGTAGTGGATATGGCCTACTCTGAAACGGGTAAAACCCTCCCTATCATTGAGCACATTTACAGGTTGCTGTCGCAGGAAAGCAAAATTCATCATCAAAGACCCCACCATTCAGTCCATGCTCTCTTCTCAATGCTGGCATCAGGAAGAAAGTTCAGGAGCCTCAGGACCCACACAACCAGGTTCAGGAACAGTTATTACCCTTCAACCTAAGATGATAACTTCACTTGCCCCATCACTGATCTGGACTCACTTTCAAGAATTCTTTGTCTACTTATGGCTTATTTATTTATTATTATTTATTTTTCTCTTCCTTTTTTATTTGCATTGTTTGTTTTTTTTCACATTGGTTGCTGTCCAACTTGTTGGGATTGGGCTTTCATTATACGCCACTTAATTCTTTTGATTGACTGGAAATGAACAAATTCAGCGTAGACACTTGGTGCAGATAATAGACTGCCTTCATGTAATGCTATTGACGGTTACATCCTCCAAATCTTTACTTTCATTGTAATATTCAAGATGATTGTCAATACCTTCAAATTCATTGCAATTCCTAACTTGTTGAAGTAGTGGATCGTTTCATGTTCACTACCAGCTGTTTCTGGCATCTACAAGCCTGAATGCTGGAAGCTGCAGTGAGCAAAACAGTTCTGAATTGCCTTACTGCTTATTACTCGCCAATTATCAGTGGTAAAAATCTGTTTGCTCTTAGTACAGTGTAGTGTCTAGCAGTCACACTAGTGCATGCATCAGACACTATCATAGAATCATAGAAATTCGGCCCAGAATGTTGTACTGACCATGTAACCTACTCTAGAAACTGTCCAGAATTTCCCTACTGCATAAACCTCTATTCTTCAAAGCTCCATTTACCTATTTATGAGTCTCTTAAAAGACCTTATTATATCCACCTCTACAACTGTCACTGGCAGTGCATTCCACACACCCACCACTCTCAGTGTAAAAAACTTACCTCTGACGTCCCCCTTGTATGTACTTTGAAGCACCTTAAGTCTATGCGCCCTCGTGTTAGCCATTTCAGACCTGGGAGAAAGCCTCTGGCTATCCACACACGATCAATGACCCTCACCATCTTATACACCCATAGCAGGTCACCTCTCATCCTCCGTCGCTCCAAGGAGAAAGGCCAAGTTCACTCAATCTATTCTCATAAGGCATGCTGTCCAGTCCAGGCAACATCCTTGTAAATCTCCTCTGCACTCTTTCTATTATTCACATCCTTCCTGTAGTGAGTGACCAGAACTGAACACGGTAATCAAAGTAGAGTCTGACCAAGGTCTTCAACATTACCTCATGGCTCTTGAACTCAGTCCCATGGTACACCTTCTTAACAACACTGTCAACCTGTGCAGCAGCTTTGAGTGTCCTATGAACATGGACGCGAAGATCTCACTGATCCTCCACACTGCCAAGAATCTGGCTATTAATATTATTATCCTGCCTTCAAATTTGACCTACCAAAATGAACCACTTAACACTTATCTGAGTTGAACTCCGGCTGCCATGTCTCAGCCCAGTTTTGCATCCTATTGATGTCCCGCTGTAACCTCTGACAATCCTCCTGACTGTTCATAACACACCAACTTTTGTGTCATCAGCAAACTAGCTAACCCATCATTCTACTTCCTCATCCAGGGTATTTATAAAAATCACAAAGATGAGTGGTCCCAGAACAAATCCCTGTGGAACACCACTGGTCACTGTCCTCCATGCAGAATATGAACCATAGTTTGAAACTGTTTGACAACAGTCTCCTGTCCCAATTAAGCAGCACAGTGTTCCAAATAAATGAAGGGAATCCCACCTACATTCTTGATTAGCATTTGTTCTTTGTCCCAAATAAGCGGCTACTCCAATTAACAGATGGTTCAATTAACCATTTGAGGCATTGATTATGTGGATAGTCAGAGGCTTTTTCCCAGGGCTGAAATGGCTAGCACAAGAGGGCACAGTTTTAAGGTACTAAGAAGTAGGTACAGCTGAGATGTCAGGGGTAAGTTTTTTACGCAGATAGTGGTGAATACGTGGAAAGGGCTGCCAGCGACTGTGGTGGAGGCGGATACAATAGGGTTTTTTAAGAGGATCCTGGATAGGTACATGCAGCTTAGAAAAATAGAGGGCTATGAGTAACTCAAGGTAATTTCTAAACTAAGTACATGTTCGGCACAGCATTGTGGGCTGAAGGGCCTGTATTGTGCTGTAGGTTTTCTATGTTTCTATAACCAGAATCCAATGTATATACAAATGTAATTTATGACAGAAAACAAAAATATTTGGAAAAGAAATGCAGAAATAAAATGAGAAGTGATGTAAAATTATTCATTAGATATACACAGAAATAAACAGGAGTTACAGGAAGATAGTCACCCCTAAGAGTCAGGAGGTGGGTAGCTGGGTGACTGTCAGGAGAGGGAAGGGGAATAGACAGAATGAGCAGAGCACCACTGTGGCAGTTCTCACCAATAATAAGTACATCGTTTTGGATACTGTTGATGGGGACGACCTACCAGGGACAAGTTACAGTGGTAGTGTTTCTGGCACCGAGACAGGACCCTCAAATCAGAAGGGAAGGAGGGAAAAGAGGAGAGCAGTAGTGATAGGGGATTCAATAGTTAGGGGGACAGATAAGAGGTTCTGTGGAAGAGATCGAGAATCCCGGATGGTCTGTTGCCAAGGTCTGCCATATATCGGATCGAGCTGTCAGTATTCTCAAGAGGGAGGGTGAGCAGCTGCATGTCGTGGTCCATTTAGGGACCAGTGACATGGGTAGGAAGAGTGAGGAGGTCCTGAAAGGTGAGTTTAGGGAGTTAGGTGCCAAGTTAAAGGACAGGACCTCCAGGATAGCAATCTCAGGATTGCTACCAGTGCCACGTGCAGGCGGGTTTAGAAATAGTAAGATAGCACAGATCAACACGTGGCTGAAGACATGGTGCAGGAGGGAGGACTTCAGATTTATAGATAATTGGGCAGTTTTCCAGGGAAGGTGGGACCTGTTCCGGCGGAACAGTTGACATATGAACTGGAGGGGGACAAATATTCTTGCAGGTAGGTTTGCTAGAGAGGCTCCAGTGGATTTGAACTAGATACAAGGGGAGAGGGGAGAATGAAGAAAAAGAACATAGTAAAGTTGTTTGCACCGTTAGTGATAAACAGAGAGAAAGAGGTGGAAAATTTCTTAAATGCATTTGTTTTATTGCGAGGAGCATTATAAGAAGGGTGGATGAGGTTAGAGCATGGATTGATACCTGGAACTATGATATGGTATCTATCAGTGAAACATGATTGCAGGAGGGGTGTGATTGGCAACTAAATATTCCTGGATTTCGTTGCTTCAGGTGTGATAGAATCGGAGGGGCAAGAGGGGGAGGTGTTGCATTGCTTGTCAGAGAAAATATTACAGCAGTGCTCTGGCAGGATAGATTAGAGAGCTCGTCTAGGGAGGCTATTTCGGTGGAATTGAGGAATAGGAAAGGTATAGTAACACTTACAGGAGTGTATTATAGACCACCTAATGGGGAGCAAGAATTGGATGGGCAAAATTGTAAGGAGATAGCAGATATTTGTAGTAAGCACAAGGTTATGATTGTGGGAGATTTTAATTTTCCACACATAGACTGGGAAGCCTATACTGTAAAAGGGCTGGATGGTTTGGAGTTTGTAAAATGTGTGCAGGATAGTTTTTTGCAGCAATACATAGAGGTACCAACTAGAGAAGGGGCAGTGTTGGATCTCCTGTTAGGGAATGAGATAGGTCAGGTGACAGGGGTTTGTGTTGGGGAGCACTTCGGGTCCAGTGATCACAATGCCATTAGTTTCAATATAATTATGGAAAAGGATGGGACTGGACCCAGGGTTGAGATTTTTGATTGGAGAAGGACTAACTTTAAGGAGATGCGAAAGGATTTAGAAGGAGTAGATTGGGACAAATTGTTTTATGGCAAGGATGTAATAGAGAAATGGAGGTCATTTAAAGGTGAAATTTTGAGGATACAGAATCTTTATGCTCCTGTTAGGTTGAGGGGAAAGGTTAAAAGTTTGAGAGAGCCATGGTTTTCAAGGGATATTGGAAACTTGTTTCGGAAAAAGAGAGATATCTACAATAAATATAGGCAGCAAGGAGTAAATGAGGTGCTCAAGGAATATAAAGAATGTAAAAAGAATCTTAAGAAAGAAATCAGAAAAGCTAAAAGAAGATACGAGGTTGCTTTGGCAAGTAAGGTGACAATAAATCCAAAGGGTTTCTACAGTTATATTAATAGCAAAAGGATAGTGAGGGATAAAATTGGTCCCTTAGAGAATCAGAGTGGACAGCTATGTGTGGAACCAAAAGAGATGGGGGAGATTTTGAACAATTTCTTTTCTTCGGTGTTCACTAAGGAGAAGGATATTGAATTGTGTAAGGTAAGGGAAACAGGTAGGGAAGTTATGGAAACTATGATGATTAAAGAAGAGGAAGTACTGGCGCTCTTAAGGACTATAAAAGTGGATAAGTCTCCGGGACCTGACGGGATATTCCCTAGGACCTTGAGGGAAATTAGTGTAGAAATAGCAGGGGCTCTGACAGAAATATTTCAAATGTCATTAGAAATGGGGATGGTGCTGGAGGATTGGTGTATTGCTTATGTTGTTCCTTTGTTTAAAAAGGGTTCTAAGAGTAAACCTAGCAATTATCGGCCTGTGAGTTTGACCTCAGTGGTGCGTAAATTGATGGAAAGTATTCTTAGAGATGGCATATATAGTCATCTAGATAGACAGGGTCTGATTAGGAACAGTCAATATGGATTTGTGCATGGAAGGTCATGTTTGACAAATCTTATTGAATTTTTTGAAGAGGTTACTAGGAAAGTTGACAAGGGTAAAGCAGTGGATGTTGTCTATATGGACTTCAGTAACGCCTCTGACAAGGTTCCACATGGAAGGTTAGTTAGGAAGGTTCAATCGTTATGTATTAATATTGAAGTAGTAAAATGGATTCAGCAGTGGCTGGATGGGAGACGCCAGAGAGTAGTGGTGAATAACTGTTTGTCAGATTGGAGGCCGGTGACTAGTGGTGTTCCTCAGGGATCTGTACTGGGTCCAATGTTGTTTGTCATATACATTAATGATCTGGATGTTAGGGTGGTAAAGTGGATGAGTAAGTATGCAGATGATACTAAGATAGGTGGAGTTGTGGATAATGAAGTAGGTTTTCAAAGCTTGCAGAGAGATTTAGGCCAGTTAGAAGAGTGGGCTGAAAGATGGCAGATGGAGTTTAATGCTGATAAATGTGAGGAGCTACATTTTGGTAGGACTAATCAAAATAGGACATACATGGTAAATGGTAGGGCATTGAAGAATGCAGTAGAACAGAGGGATTTAGGAATAATGGTGCATAGTTCCCTGAAGATGGAATCTCATGTGGATAGGGTGGTGAAGAAAGCTTTTGGTATGCTGGCCTTTATAAATCAGAGCATTGAGTACAGGAGTGGGATGTAATGTTAAAATTGTACAAGGCATTGGTAAGGCCAAATTTGGAGTATTGTGTACAGCTCTGGTCACCGAATTATAGGAAAGATGGCAACAAAATAGAGAGAGTACAGAGGAGATTTACTAGAATGTTACCTGGATTTCAGCATCTAAGTTACAGAGAAAGGTTGAACAAGTTGGGTCTTTATTCTTTGGAGCGTAGAAGGTTGAGGGGAGCCTTAGTAGAGGTATTTAAATTATGAGGGGGATAGATAGAGTTGATGTGGATAGGCTCTTTCCATTGAGAGTAGGGGAGATTCAAACAAGAGGACATGAGTTGAGAGGGGGCAAATGTTTAGGGGTAACATGAGGGGGAACTTCTTTACTTAGAGAATTGTAACTGTGTGGAACAAGCTTCCAGCAGAAGTGGTTGAAGCAGGTTTGATATTGTCATTTAAAGTAAAATTGGATAGCTATATGGACAGGAAAGGAATGGAGGGTTATGGGCTGAGTGCAGGTCGGTGGAATTTGGTGAGAGTAAGCATTCGGCATGGACTAGAAGGGCCAAGATGGCCTGTTTCTGTGCTGTAGTTGTTATATGGTTATATTATAAATGGGATGATGAAAGTACTAAAGAATGCATAAGATATACACAGGTAAAAACAGAAAAGTAGCAAAATTTCAAATAGCAGTATTAACAAGGTGTGTATTGTATTTTAAAAAGATTAGATGTATTTAAAATATAACCATGTTAAGAGAATTATTATCTTACATTGAATATGGGTGTAATATAAATCTTTTATTGGATTTGCCCAAATGTTTGACAGCTTTTCGCTAATCAGTAAACATTCAGAGAAATATAATTATTCCAGTTTTCTCCAGTTATGAATATATATTTAATCAATCCTCTTGATCCCGATTTAACAAGAAATATAAGCACAAGATTTTCGGAAATTACTTAGAGATAGGACTTCTAGAAATGAGGTCTTTCTTACAAAACAAGTGCCAGTCTTTCCTCAGGCTTGACCAATTGTTCAATAAAATCACCTCTAATCACTATTCATTGATAAAATTCAATAAACCAAAGAAGAATAACATGTCTCATTCATTGTAGTAGCAGTGCAAATCCACATGTAATTAAAAAACAAGGAAATAAACCTCCATCAATGAAATAAAACGGAATTCTAATCATGCACACACTACTGAAATTAGTTGATGAAATTGTGACACATACAATATGTATTAAAAGAAGTCAACAATAAAGTCACGTGGAACAACTATTTGTGAATGAAATAATGGCAAATGACTGGCTCCACAGTAGCGTAGTCGTAGTCATAGTCATAGTCATACTTTATTGATCCCGGGGGAAATTGGTTTTCGTTACAGTTGCTCCATAAATAATAAATAGTAATAGAACCATAAATAGTTAAATAGTAATATGTAAATTATGCCAGTAAATTATGAAATAAGTCCAGGACCAAGTGTTGAGCTAACGTAGTGGTTAGCTCAACACTTACAATTTGAAAGTTCAGAGTTCAACTCCAGTGCCATCTGCTATGGAGTTTGTAGACTCTTCCTGTGAGCATGTGGGTTTCCTCCGGGTCTCCAGTTTCCTCCTACATTTCCAAGACATACTGGTTGGTAGGTTAATTGGACATTGTAAATTGTCCTGTGATTAGGTTGGTGTTAAATGGGTGGGCTGCTTGGTGGAGGGGCTTGTTAAGTTGGAAGGTGCCTTTGGGCATTGTATCTCTAAATAAAATAAAAAAAAATTGATTTCTCTTTATGATGTCGGCTGTAGCTGGCAGTATTCTCATGTGATAGTACTCTTGCCTCTAATTTGGAAAGTTAGGGCTTCAACTCTTGTTCCTTATACCTGGACACAAAATGTACGTAGTTATTACTTCATTGCAGTGCTGAGAGATGACTACACTGTATGAGGTAAGTGGTTTCTGACAAAATGTGGAAAGGCAACCTTGCCCTTTACACCCCCTGCTTTCTGTAAATGATGTAACCAATCCAACAATGTTATTTTGAAGGAAAGGCAAATTATCTTTAATGTCTTACCCAATATTTATTCTGTGTCAAAAAGATTATTCTACCAATATCCCATTAATAATTGCAGCAATCCTGTGTAACTGTTTTGCATTTCCTACCAAATAACAGTGAATGAACATTAAAAAGTACCACATAGATTGCAAAGTCTTTTGGGGATATCTGAGGTAATGGAAATCTCAAATATATGGAAGTCTTCATTTTCATATTTATTTCAGTGTTCAAGTATCATCTATAGAAAAGTCATTACACTATTTCAATATGATTGATAACACTCAAAAATTGATTTACTACAATAATCAAATCCACTCATTGTACCTCATATCCTCATGTATGTGAAGGATATAAGAAATAAAGTCAATTCAATTCAATTCAATTATACATGAAAACTTAATGATAATATTTAATTATCCAGTATAGTTTGAACATGGACTGGTAAGGGGGTAAAGTTTTAATTGCCATTTGTTTTAACATAATTATAGAGCATTTGTTCAGCTATGAGAAACCTCTGATTTAAAATCAAGATTTAGTCAACAATGATAAAGATCATTTGACCAACTTAGGTCATCCCTTTAGTACTTCAAAATATTTAGCTCAATATTCTGTTGTATTTTAAACTCACCAAGTTACATACATTCCATTACTTGAAAGGTATTGTAAATTTTAATCATTTTAAGTCATGTTTCATTCTTAAGTTTTTTTATTTTGTCAATTTGTGTACATTTGATATCTTCTAAGTAAGAATGTTTCATTTAAACATAATTTAACAGCATTAGAATAGAACCATTCTTGAGGCAGTGTAAGACCATAAGACATAGGAGCAGAATTAGGCCACTTGGCCCATCAAGCCATCTCCACTGTTCCATCATGTCTGATATATTATCCCTCTCAACCCCATTCTCCTGCCTTCTCCCTGTAACCTGACTAACCAAGAACTATCATCCACTACTTTAATATACTCAAAAAGTGTGTATGGAACCGAAGGAAATAGCGGAGGTACTAATGAATACTTTGCTTCAGTATTCACTACGGAAAAGGATCTTGGCGATTGTAGGGATGACTTACAGTGGACTGAAAAGCTTGAGCATGTAGATATTAAGAAAGAGGATGTGCTAGAGCTTTTGGAAAGCATCAAGTTGGATAAGTCTCCAGGACCGAACGAGATGTACCCCAGGCTACTGTGGGAAGCGAGGGAGGAGATTGCTGAGCCTCTGGCAATGACCTTTGCATCATCAATGAGGACGGGAGAGGTTCCGGAGGATTGGAATGTTGCAGCTGTTGTTCTCTTATTCAAGAAAGGAAGTAGGGATAGCCCAGGAAATTATAGGCCAGTGAGTCTTACTTCAGTGGTTGGTAAGTTGATGGAGAAGATCCTGAGAGGCAGGATTTATGAACATTTGGAGAGGCAGAAAATAATTAGGAAGAGTCAGCATGGCTTTGTCAAAGGCAGGTCATGCCTTAAGAGCCTGATTGAATTTTTTGAGGATGTGACTAAGCACATTGATGAAGGTAGAGCCATAGATGTAGTGTATATGGATTTTGGCAAGGCATTTTATAAGGTACCCCATGCCAGGCTTATTGAGAAAGTACGGAGGCATGGGATCCAAGGAGACATTGCTTTGTGGATCCAGAAATGGCTTGCCTACAGAAGACAAAGAGTGGTTGTAGATGGGTCATATTCTGTATGGAGATCAGTGACCAGTGGTGTGCCTCAGGGATCTGTTCTGGAACCCCTACTCTTTTTGATTTTTATGAATGACCTGGATGAGGAAGTTGAGGGATGGGTTAGTAAATTTGCTGATGGCACAAAGGTTGGGGGTGTTGTGGATAGTGTGGAGGGTTGTCAGAGGTTACAACAGGACATAGATAGAATGCAAAAGTGGGCTGAGAAGTGGCAGATGGAATTCAACCCAGATAAGTGTGAGATGGTTCATTTTGGTAAGTCAAATATGATGGCAGAATATAGCATTAATGGTAAAGAAACTCTTTGTCATCACTGTTCTAAATGGATGTCCCTCGATTTTGAGGCTGTGCCCTCTGGTCCGAGATTCCCCCACTATTTTAAATTATCCTCTCCACATCTACTCTATCTAACCCTTTCAATATTCGAAAGGTTTCAATGTGATGCCTCTCATAGTGCATGATGATATGCTTCCAGCTTATTTTTCAAACCATGATATCAGATGTACATATTAAATTCAATGGTATCATTTTGTCATGGGCCAAGTACAGTCATCCCCCAGCCAAGTTAAATAAATGATTCAAATGTCTCAGATTGGTAAACTAATGACAATCTCTGGATGATTATGATTCCTCCGATCCTCTAACTAGGTAACTAATTGCTCTGATTAATTAGCCAAAATAAAGAATCATAAACCACAAAAATAAGGTTATATATCCCTTTGTTGTCACTCTTGAGACCATCCAATTAATTCCACTCTCCTGCTCTTTCTCTATAGCTTACTTACTTACGTAAGACCCATCGTCACTACTGTAGCATAGGCTGCTGACAGCAGCTCACCAGAGTCCTCTATCCTGGCCAATCTTTCCTGTTGTCTCCAGATGTAGCCCGTCTTCTTGGTATATGTTTCCTCTCCCAGGGATGTGATCTTCAGAGCTTTCGTTGGTGGTTTTGTAGCACTGGGATGGGATTGTTATTCCCACGTCCAACCTTCTAGCAGCCGGGCTTGAGACTGTCCATGCGGAGTTTTTCCCCATTGCACTGTAGTTTTAATATTGATGTCGATTCTGCTTCTGGCAGCGAACTGTAGATAGCAACACGGTGTGTGGAAAGTATTTTTATTCTTGCATCTATTCTTTTGATAATTGCCTTAAACTTGTTTTATCTGGTTACAGATCACTCTGCTGTTGTGAACAATTTGTTATCATTTACACCAGCTAAACATTTCATAGTATTGTATGTCTCCATTTGAGCTTTTTCATCTACTCCAGTCTTTGCACGTATTTCTTATTCTGTGTTTTTCACTCTTTTTTTGCTCCTTGCGCAATTTGTTCTTATTTTGTGCGTTAAGGGTTCAATGTTTTTTCTTTGAACGAATTCCATGATTTCTTTGTTTCGCCACTGTTTGTGGCAAGATAAATCATAGGGTTCTATATTGCATACATACTTTAATAATAAATGTACCTTGAATCTTTGTTACCAGAGGTCGCTCACTCAGGGTATAATTACAGTATTGAAATTCACTTCCGTACCATTCCTGTGGCCACGATCATTCCAGAATTTCCTACGGTCTAATGAAGGCATTTTACTCTGGATAAGGCTAATCAATGTTTCATAAGAAAGTTTAAAATAATAAATAGAAAATGCTAGAAACACTCAGCAGCTCAGGCAGCATCTGTGGAAGGAGAAGCAGATTCAATGCTTCAGGTTGAAAAACCTGTGAGCCTTTTGTATAACTTCCTTACTTTTATTTTGCTTTTCTCTTACAGACATGGCTTTATCAATTGTTTTTATCACTCCTAAAAAAAAACAGTCAATTAAAATTTCCCCTGCATAAAGCTAATGGTCACTATCCCTGATCAGCACTTGCTTTTCCAAAGGTACATAAATCCTATCTCTTGGGAATTTCTGGAGAAATTTCACCTCTACTGATACATTGCTCACTGCCTTATAATTACCTGAGATATCTCTGTTACCACTTCTCAATAAAGGAGCAATGTTGGCTATTGTCCATTCTACTGATACATAACCTGTGACTAATGAAGATGCAAAAATCTCTATCAGGGTCCTAACTATCTGTTCTCTTGCTTCCCATAGCAACCTTGGATAGATTTCATCCAGCCCTAGGGATTTATGCATCCCATAACATATTACTTAAGATGTGTCTTCTCCATGAACTCACTGTCTTCCATGAGGAATACAGATAATAATCATCATTTAAGATCTTACCTACATTCCCTGCCTTCGCAGATAGATTATCCCTAAGGAACCTCAGCAGTCCCACTCTTTCTTTGGCTACTCTCTTTCTTCTGATAAATGTCCTGGGATTCTCCTTAATTTTACTTGCCAAGGATGTGTCATAACCCCTTTTTTGGCCTCCTAATTTCGTTTTTATCTGATAAATCCTCACTTAATCGCAGGATCCTGCAGAGAGTGGTGCGGACTGCCCAGCGCATCTGTAGTTGTGAACTTCCCATGATTAAGGACATTTACAATGACAGGTGTGAAAAAAGGGCCCAAAGGATCATTGGGGAGCCAAGTCATCCCAACCATAATTTATTCCAGCTGCTACCATCTGGGAAATTGTATCGCAGCATAAAAGCCAGGACCAACAGGCTCCAGGACAGCTTCTTCCACTTAATCAGACTGATTAACTCACTTTGATTTGAGTGTATTTCTATGTTACATTGATTGTTCTATTTATTATAAATTACTATGATTGCACATTGCACATTTAGACGGTGACGTAACATAAAGATTTTTACTCCTCATGTATGTGAAGGGTGTAAGAAATAAAGTCAATTCAATAAACACACTATATTCTTCAAGAAGCTCACTGGATACTGGATGCCTTAACTGCCGTAAGTTTCCCTTTTTCCCTGATCAAACCTTTGATGTTCTTTGTCATCCAAGATTTCATAAACTTGCCATCTTTTCTTTTCACTCTTCCCAGAACATGCTGACCATAAACTCTTTCAAACTTTTCAGAAGACTCCACTTGCAGTTATTGTTTTACCCACACACTTCTGCTTCCAATCTACGTTTGTACTTTCACCAATTTCTTCTCATGCTATGGAGAATGCCCTTCCTCCAATTCAAGATCTGAACTTGAGAACCAACCTTATCCTCTTTGCAAAATTACTTCAAAATTTACAAAAATATGGCTGCTGTTCCCAAGTGTTTTCCCCACCCCCTGTACAGATTCATTTCCTAAGGTAAGATTAAGGTAAGGTAAGATTAGGAAAGTAAAAACCCCTACTTTGTAACCTTATTTTTCTTAAACCATTCTACTTTTGTTTATATACTTGTTCCACTAATTCCTGTTGACTGTTGGAAGCCTGTAGTATGTATAATCCCAGTAAAGTGATAGCTGTGTCTTATTCATATATTCTCTCATATGGCTTCACTGGATGATCATCGAGGATATCCTCTCTGAGTATTGCTGTTAAATTCTCCCTAATCAGTAGTATTATTTCCCTTCCTCATTCTCTGATCTCATGTAGTTTACCTGCGAGACTCCTTGCATTACAGTAAATGCAGTAGAGCCTAGTAGCCATCCCATGCACCATAATCTGCCTCTGTCTTCTCCGCCCACTGATTTATTCTCTTTAATTTTCTTTCTACCTGCTACACTGCTACTTTGCTCCCCACCATTAACTCCATGAACCCCCCCCCCACCCACCCACCAACCATGCCAAATTGGTTTAGACTAACCTCCCTACAGGGATATGAGTGAGTCCCCTTTCAGTTTGGATCCATCCTTATACAGGACACAGCAATGCTAGAAACAATCCCAATGATCCAAATACCTAAAGTACTCCGTTTTGCATCAGCTCTTTAGCCGTACATCCTTCTGTTCTATCCTCCCATTTGTACCCTCACTGGCATGTGGCATTGAGAGTAATCCTGAGGTCATGACCCCAGAACCTAACTCCCCAAATTCGCTTTGCAGGTTCTCATTCCTCTATCTACCTTTGTCTTGAGTACTAATGTATTGTATACTGCAACCTTGGGTTATTCTCTCTCCTGCTTTCAAAATGTTCTGTGGCCAGTCTGAGACATACCTGCTACAGCACAAGGCTGGAGAAGGGAGAGGATCATGGGACTGGAGGCCTAGAGAGAAAGAAAGGGGGAGGGGAGCCTAGATGAAGATGGAGAGCAGGCAAAGAGTGATTGTGAGAGGGACAGAGAGAGAGAAAAAAAAGGAAAATAATAAATAAATGTTCATGCCATCAGGTTGGAGGCTACCCAGACGGAATACAAGGTGTTGTTCCTCTAACCTGAGTGTGGCAGACGGGGCATCAACCGTCTCAACTTCACCACACCTTGTTCCAATTCCAACCTCATTCCTTCCGAACGCTCTGCTCTCCATTCCCTCCGCACCAATCCTAACCTTACTATAAAACCCGCTGATGGGAGTAGGGGGGTGCTGTTGTAGTCTGGCGTACTGACTTCTACCTTGCCGAGGCACAGCGACAACTCGCTGATACGTCCTCTTATTTACCCCTCGGTCGTGACCCCACTAAGGAGCACCAGGCCATTGTCTCCCACACCATCACCAACCTTATCAGCTCTGGGGATCTCCCATCCACTGCCACTCACCTCATAGTTCCCACACCTCGCACTTTCCGTTCCTACCTCCTACCCAAGATCCACAAACCTGCCTGTCCAGGTAGACCCATTGTCTCAGCTTGCTCCTGCCCCACCGAACTCATTTCTGCATACCTCGACACTGTTTTATCCCCCCTGTTCAATCCCTTCCCACCTATGTTCGTGACATTTCTCACGCTCTGAATTTTTTCAATGATTTTAAGTTCCCTGGCCCCCATCATCTTCTTTTCACCATGGATGTACAGTCCATATATACCTCCATCCCCCACCAGGAAGGTCTCAAAGCTCTCTGCTTCTTTTTGGATTCCAGACCTAACCAATTTCCCTCTACCACCAGTCTGCTTCGTCTAGCAGAATTGGTCCTTACTCTTAATAATTTCTCCTTTGGCTCCTCCCACTTCCTCCAAACTAAAGGTGTAGCCATGGGCACCCATATGGGTCCCGGTTATGCCTGCCTTTTTGTTGGCTTTGTGGAACAGTCCATGTTCCAAGCCTGTACTGGTATCCGTCCCCCACTTTTCTTTCGCTACATTGACAACTGCATTGGCACTGCTCCCTGCACGAATGCTGAGCTCACTGACTTCATTAACTTTGCCTCCAACTTTCACCCTGCCCTCAAATTTACCTGGTCCATTTATGACACCTCCTTCCCCTTTCTTGATCTTTCTGTCTCTGTCTCTGGAGACATCTTATCTACTGATGTCTACTATAAGCCTACGGACTCTCACAGCTACCTGGACTATTCCCCTTCCCACCTGTCTCCTGCAAAAATGCCATCCCCTTCTCACAATTCCTCTGTCTCCGCTGCATCTGCTCTCAGGATGAGGCCTTTCATTCCAGGATGAAGGAGATGTCTTCCTTTTTTAAAGAAAGGGGCTTCCCTTCCTCCACCATCAACTCTGCTCTCAAATGCATCTCTCCCATTTCATACACATCTGCTCTCACCCCATCCTCCCGCCACCCCACTAGGGATAGGGTTCCCCTTGTCATCACCTACCACCCCCCCAGGGATAGGGTTCCCCTTGTCCTCACCTACCACCCCACCAGCCTTCAGGTCCAACACATAATTCTCCGTAACTTCCACCACCTCCAACGGGATCCCACCACTAAGCACATCTTTCCCTCCCCCCTTGCTGCTTTCCGCAGGGATCGCTCCCTATGCGACTTCCTTGTCCACTCGCACCCCCCCATCCCTTCCCACCAATCTCCCTCCTGGCACTTATCCTTGTAAGCGGAACAAGTGCTACACCTGCCCTTACACTTCCTCCCTCACCACCATTCAGGGCCCCAGACAGTCCTTCCAGGTGAGGCAACACTTCACCTGTGAGTCGGCTGGGGTGATATACTGCGTCCGGTGCTCCCAGTGCGGCCTTCTATATATTGGTGAGACCCGACGCAGACTGGGAGACCGTTTCGCTGAACATCTACGCTTTGTCCGCCAGAGAAAGCAGCATCTCCCAGTGGTCTCACATTTTAATTCCACGTCCCATTCTCATTCTGGTATGTCTATCCACGGCCCCCTCTACTGTAAAGATGAAGCCACACTCAGGTTGGAGGAACAACACCTTATATTCTATCTGGGTAGCCTCCAACCTGATGGCATGAACATTGACTTCTCTAACTTCCGTTAATGCCCCTCCTCCCCTTCTTACCCCATCCCTTATTTATTTATTCATTTATTATTTTTTATATTTTCCTTTTTTTCCTCTCTTTTTTCTCTCTCTGTCCCTCTCACAATAGCTCTGTGTCTGCTCTCCATCTTCCTCTGATGCTCCCCTCCCCCTTTCTTTCTCCCTAGGCCTCCTGTCCCATGATCCTCTCCCTTCTCCAGTCTTGTATCCCTTTTGCCAATCTACTTTCCAGATTTTAGCTTCATCCCTCCCCCTCCTGTTTTCTCTTATCATTTCAGATCTCTCCCTCCCCCTCCCACTTTCAAATCTCTTACTATCTCTTCTTTCAGTTAGTCCTGACGAAGGGGCTCAGTCTGAAACGTTGACTGTGCTTCTTCCTATAGATGCTGTCTGGCCTGTTGCGTTCCACCAGCATTTTGTGTGTGTTGTTCCAAAATAATATACATGTTTGAGAGGGAATGACTGTAGAGTATTCCTCCATTATCTTCCTGAACTTACTACCTTTCCTGGTGGTCACCCCTCTCCTTTCTGAAGTACTTGTTGTAGGTGTGACCACCTTGCTATATGTATTACCTATGACGTTTTCAATCCACAACCTGGATTCTCCATAGTGAATTCATTCCGAAAACTGTCAGACCTGTGCAGAGTCTGGCCTTTGCAGTTTTGCAGGAGCTGTCATGAAGCACACTCCAGAGATGTAATCACTAGAGGCATTGGAAATGCCACAGTGCTCCATATCCTGTAGGAAGAGTACACCACTGCCCTAGTTTCCATATTCTTTATCTCTACACCCTCTACTAAAAAAGGGAAATAAACACCTTACCTAATCACTCCTCGCCCTCATTACTAATGCCCAATGTTCAGCTACTTTAAACTTGCATTCCTTTCAAAATTGACACTCTCCCTCCACCAGCCTCTCGTTTTATACCCCTTGCTCACCATTGATCCGGCAGGCCTTACTTCATCAGTCAATCAATCTCATTAATATTGCTCTGTTTCTGTCTCTCAGCCCATTTTGTATTCAACATGACACGTACATTATTCCTATAGTCTAAAAGTTGGTTCGCATATCTATTGTTACTTTATCAAAGATACTTTGAAATTCGCTTACATACATTGACTATACTTCCTTCATCAATCTTCGTCACTTCATTGAAAAACCTGTTTAACCAAATAAAAAATAATTATTTTTCTCAGGTTTTATTGCTTCACATTTCCATTGACATAAAAACTTTGCAATTGGCAAAATAGAAATTTTTAATGTTTTTGCTATCTTAAAATCTGGTTTTGAGGTATTTGTACAAGCACTTTATAAGAGGAAAACAAAGACTGAACAAGGCCATACATGTTATAATTTGTGAGCAAAGTACATTTTTAGCACTGTCTCTTGTCATCCCTCCATTCTAGTGATTATATTCTGAATAATACTGTAGTAATTTGCTTTTTGTGTAATAGGTGGCATAGCCGTTAGCGCAACACTATTACAGCTCGGGCTGTCAGAAATTGGAGTTCAGTCCTAGCATCCTCCCTAACGGGGTCTGGTACATCTTCCCCATAGAATGTGTGGGTTTCCTCTGGGTGCTCTGGTTTTCTCTCACAATCCAAAGATGTACCAGTTAGTAGGTTAATTGGTCATTGTAAACTGTCCTGTGATTAGCAAGGGTTAAATTGAGAATTCCCGGTGGACTGGTTCGTAAGGGCAGAAAGGCCAAATCCATGCTTCATCTCTAAATGAATAATTAATAGCTTATCAAAAGAATTTTGAGAATGTATATGTGTAAACTCATTCACACTATTTCAGAGACACCACTAGTCGCCGGCAGCCAACCAGAATAAGTCCCCTTTATTTCCACTCTTTGCCTCTGCCAGTCAGCCAATTTTCTATCTATGCTAGTGTCTTTCCTGTAATACCATGGGGTCTTATCTTGTTAAACAACCTCATGTGCAGCACCATAGACTCTCCTTCGTTTATCCTGCTAGTCATTCCTTCTAAGAGTTCCAACAGATTTTTCAGGCAAAATTTCCCCTTAAAGAAACCATTCTGACTTTGGCCTACTTTATCATGTGTCTCCAAGTACATGATTAAGGGTGAGGTCTCTGAAACTTCATCCTAAATAATGCACTTCTACATCATTCTAACCACTGACGTCAGAGTAATTGACCTATCATTTCCTTTCATCACCCCCCCCCCAAAGAGTGGAGTGATATTTGCAATGTTCTAGTCCTCCAGAACCATTAAACGATCATTACTAATGCCTCCATGATCTCTTTGGCTACCTCTTTCAGAACCCTGGGGTGTAGTCCATGTGGCCCAGGTGACTTACCTACTTTCAAACCTTTCAGCTTCCCAAGCACCTTCGCCTTAGTAGTAGCAACTGCACTCACTTCTGCCTCCTGACACTCTCAAATTTCTGGCATACTGCTAGTGTCTTCCACAGTGAAGACTGATGAAAAATACTTATTAAGTACTGTGATGAAGTGTGTTGAAAGGTTGGGTCATAGCTAGAATTAACTCATGCCTAAGCAAGGACCTGAACCCACTGCAGTTTGCCTACTGTCACAATAGGTCTAGAGCGGATGAAATCTCAGTGGCTCTCCATTTGGCCTGGAATCATCTGGGCAAGGCTGATGTTTATTGATTACAGATCAGCTTTCAACACCATTATCACCTCATTATTAATCAACAAGCTTCAAACCCTGGATCTCTGTACCTCGCTCTGAAAGTGGATCTTTGACTTCCTCATCAGGAGACCACCTTCAATGCAGATCAGAAATAACACCTTCTTGCTGACACTCAGTACAGGCACACAACTAGGTTGCATTCCTAGCCTGCTGTTCTACACTCATGACTAAGCACAGTTCAAACAACATCTTTAAATTTGCCAATTACACCATTTCAGATGGCAATGAGGAGCCATACAGGAGTGAAATAGATTGGCAGGTTGAGTGAGGTTGCAACATCCTTACTTTCAACATCAGCATGACCAAGGAATTAATTGTAGACTTCAGGAAGGGAAAGTTGGGAGAACACACTCCAGTATTCAAGGAATCAACAGTGGAAAGAGTGAGCAGCTGAGTGCCAGCATTTCTGAAGCTCTATCCTGGGCCCAACATATTGATGCGATTACAAAGAAGGTACGACAGTGGCTATATTTTATCAGGAGTTTAACAAGACTTGGTATGCCACCAAAGACTCTCGCAAGTTTCTACAGATGTGCTGTAGACAGCCTTCTGACTGGTGGCATGTAGCCGTGAACACAACTTCAAGATTTTGCTTTCTTATTGTATTGCTTAATTATATTTTATATTTATTATTGTAACTTACTGTAATTTTTTAATGTATTGTACTTCTGCCACAAGACAAATTTCACAACGTATGTCAGTAATAACAACCATATTCTGATTTTGAACAAAAAGAAATAGTGACTGGATGTTTTGGTGATATGCAAGGACAGAAGGAGAAGGTAATGCTGTATTAAAGTTGAGTGAAACAAATGATAGCATACAATGTTAGAGTAGGAGTGAGAGACCATATTTGCCAATCAATTCAATTAGTGCAGTGTTTAGGAATGAAACAGGTAAAAGGATTGATGAGCAGCTGGAAGAAAGAGGTTGAAGATTGTGGAAACTCGTCCTCAGCTTCACCTCAGGTGTTAATAACAAACTCAACTGAATATATTAACTTTGAATCACCAGTGGTAAGATACAAAAATGTGCGGGGGACCCAGGAAGAAACCTCCATGTAATTTTAAAAAAGAAAATGTACTTACCTTTTTGATATGGCTGCTAAATAGATTATACCTTTGCAAGAAAATCCATGATCCAATGGATGGTAGCTGAATTTCTGTATGATTCTCAATAAAGAGAGCTGTTCTCTTAAACTACAAACAGCCATTTGTTTTTACAGTTTTATACTTATTTTTAAAATGAATTGTGTTTAGTACTTCAGCATCAGAGAAATTTTGAGAAGTAAAGCTGTGTGCTAAGCTAGCATGCTGCTTGTTTGGATGGGTTACATTACACACCGAGAGCTGCTGTATCATAGAGAAATAGAAGCATCAGCAAAATGGACCAGGTGGCTGGCTTCAATCTTGTTAGGCAATACAGTGTGCTGTTTGGAAAGTCAGCCTAGGGAAGAAGCCACAATCAGTAAGCAAACTAAAGCTATAGAATGCAGCCAGGACATAAGCTGAAGTCAAGTTGGGAATTGAAGCAGTTTTGGAGACAATATCTTGGGAGCTGTGAAGTGAGAGAAAGGAGTGAATTCAAGTCGGGATCAGAAGGGAGGATGAACCAGACATCTTGGAAAACAGCAGGGTAGGAGACCAGGAACTGCAACAGCAAAGAATGGCAGGGAGTGAAACTGTGATGTGTTGTACTGCAAGGAAACTGAGAGGAACAGAGTGTGATACAGTTAAATGTTTCTGTTCTTTATGGAAAAAAAAGAAAGAGGCAGTAAGTAAAAACAAATGTGTATTATTTTAAATAAAAGAGAATTAATTAATTTGATTAACATTATGTACCATGATGGTGAATGATTCAAGACAAATTTATTGTATGATTACCTGTGGGAAAAACTATGCAGTAATGTTATACTCCAGATTTATAAACATTGGTCAGACCTCAGATGGAGAATTGCATGCAGTACTGTTACCACACTATAGGAAAGATGTGATAGTGCTGGAGAGGGTGCACAAGGATGTTATGTTGGCCAGAGTGTTTCAGTTACAAGGAGAGACTGGAGAAGCTTGGTTTTCACGAGTGGAGAAGGTGAAGAAGGGACTTGACTGAGGGTGATGAGAGCTTTAGACAGGGTACACTGTAAGAAACTTCCCTATATAAGAGGTAGACAAACAAAAGGGCAGAGTGTAAAGGTAAGAAAGTTAGAGGAAATCTGAAGGGGACCTTTATCACCCACAGAATGGTGAGTATCTGAAGTTCACTACTCAAAAAAAGGGTGGAAATATAGGCACTGGCAGTGGTTAAGAAAGGTTGAGATGAGCAATTGAATCATTTGGGCATAAAAGGCTGTATAGCCAAGTGCTAGAAAATGCGATTAATATCGATAGGTGCGCACTGGTCAGTATAGATGCTGTGGGCCAAATGGCCGGTTTCAAAACTGCATGACGATGACTGCCTCCTTATTTCTGCCAGATGAGACAACTTAAAATAAACACTTCAATGATTATTGTATGGACAGTGCCTTTGAACAACCTCTTACAGTTGTTAAAATCACATAAACATTTTTATGATTTTAATCAGTGCCATTCTATGAAAGCGATGTACTTGGAGCACAATAGTGTAGAAAATTACAAGTTTCTCTACAAAATAGAGTGCAATAGAAGAAAGAGTTTATCAACCAGCACAGCAATAATTTCACAACACACTTACCCTACTGCAACAGCAGATTGAGAGTCACACAGCTCATTGACTGAAACCCATTATCATCTGATTGCATAGCCACTGCTGTAATAACTAGACTTTTCTTTCACAGTGTATGTCATATTTCAGAAATACTGACACAGGTCTCAAACTTAAATCATTGTAATTTTCGATAAACTTTATCAATTCAGTGCTGCATGATAGAATTTTTATCTACTAATTAATGCAAATAAATATCTTATAATTAATTCAAATACATATATCTTACTGACTAAAGATGAGTAATATAAATGTAAAATGCCAACTGATTCAAAATAGCTTGCTTCCTATTTGGATTAAAATTGACACCTCTAAAATCTGATTTGAATTTGGTGATTCATTAGCAGAGATTTCAAAGTGTCACGATGTTTACATTGTGTCATTATGTGCTCCATGTGAAAAACGGTCATTTTAATTTTGAAGCCAGTAATCATGGTTCAGTATTATTCCAAAGAGAAGAAATAGACTTCGCAATAATATTATGTTGGTAAAAATATTTTCTCTTGTTTCATGTATTGAGACTCAAACTACAGAAGACTCTCAGAACTGTCCAGATCTGGGTCTTTACAGAAGCACAGGAAAGTCATTGAGGTCCTTCAGCCTCTCTTGTCTTTAACTGATATTGAGAATCATTTTAAGCCTACTTATCGCTTTTGATTCCACATTCCATAATAATTAATCTTGGCTAGTCAAAAATATTAACCTCAGAATTGTCAGAAAACGTAGAGGAGGCTTGACCCAAACGCAGAGCAGTGGAGACGATTTATCTTTCATAATATACTGCAAAATAATAGGCTGTGAGGGGCCACAAAACAAGAGAGAATGGGTGCTCAACACTACAGGCAACAAGGCAACTGAAGGCTAGGGGCAACTGGTTGAGGCTGGCTGGTTCAACAAGTGAACAAGGGTTGTGGATGAGAACTAGGTTCAGATAAGCTGCAGGGGACGATTTGAAAACCAATGATGATGATTCCTGTTAGTTGGGTAGAGATTGGGAGGTGCCTACCTGTTCGGACCTGACAACTACTGTTGGTAGTTAGCATCTACTGTGCTTTCTTATGAAAGCTCCATGGTATATTATCACCTATATGTAAAAATAAAATCTTAGCCTCTTTCCTGAATGCTCTGGATCAGGTCTTGATATTAGGCATACTTTTCATGAATTAGTAGTAGCAAAAATTATTTCTATCCATCACATAATTTTTTAAATCCTAAAAGCAAATTACCCCTTTGTAGATAATAGATGCTGCATATACACTGTACTTAGACATAAAATAAGCAGAAAAGCATGCCAAGTTATTGGTTTGTCATTGGGGTTGTCTAGGACAGAAGCCCAGGATAGCTGGGAGTGAAGGTTATGGAAGGCATTTTAAGCAGTGGATCAGCTCAATCTGAATGTGTTAATGAAGGGTCTTGGTCCATTCCCTCCTTCAAGCTTGTATTTGGCCAAATCTTTGGCTACTTTCAGAATGGGGAACAGCATTTTTTTCTTTTCTTTTACACTATAACTACAATTCTCACTGATTCCATGGTACTGAAGAACTCCAATAATCATGACTTAACCCCATAAAACCCAGGACTTACTTAAGGGGAAGCTGCTTCTGGAGGTGAGGCAGCTGCTAGCAAATTTCTCAGTTTAAGCCCATTCTCTTCAATTGTTAAGATGAATCTGATCTCAAATTAATTTCCAGTTGGAGATTTAAATTTAGATTAGGAGATTGTTCCAATATGAACTCATTGAATAATGGCTTTAGAACTAGAGCAAAGAGAATACTAAGTATGTTATGTGAACATTACCAGAAAGGTAACTTTGGTCTCCGTTCTTCATTGCTCTGTTTTTATTTATCTATTTATTTATAGATTGATTGATTGAGATAGAGTGCAGAATAGGCCTTTCTGGCCTTTCAAGCCACACCGCCTAGCAACTCCTGATTATATTCTAGCCTAAGCATGGGACAATGTTCAATGATCAATTAATCTACCAACCAGTAAGTCTTTGGATTGTGGATGGAAACCAGAACACCCAGAGGAAACGAGGAGAATATACAAATTCCTTACAGGCAACGGCAGGAATTGAACCCAGGTCGCTGTGCTGTAAGGTATTGTGCTACTGTACTGCCCCATTCCATTTGTACATATCAAAGATTAATCTGCCATGATACTAATATTACAAATCTTTTAATTTGCTTAAACATTTTAACTTTTGTAGAAGGACCCCATGCACCCCTCATACAAATTCTTCTCCCTCCTGCTGTCTGGCAAAAGGCACCAAAGCATTCGGGCTCTCACGACCAGACCAGAAGCCATCAGACTTCTCAATACCCAGAGCGTGGACTGACACCAACCTACTGCCCTCTAGTGTACCTATTGTCTTGTTTATTATTTATTGTAGTGCCTGCACTGTCTTGTGCACTTTATGCAGTCCTGGGTACGTCTGTAGTCTAGTGTAGTTTTTGTGTTATTTTTACGTAGTTCTGTGTAGTTTTTGTATTGTTTCATGTAGCACCATGGTCCTGGAAAATGTTGTCTCGTTTTTACTGTGTACTGTACCAGCAGTTATGGTCGAAATGGCAATAAAAAGTGACTTGACTTGAAAGACATCAAAAAGGAAAACATAGGATAAGAACCAAAGTTAAATTAAGAAAGAGAAAAACAATGCAATAGAGAATAAACAGTAAGAGCCAAAGGGTTCTGTCATTATTGTCTACAGGTGTATGCTGCGTCTTTTATCATTAGTAGCTCAGAAATGTTCCTTCAAGGTTTGCACTCTTCAAAAGGATATGGTGAATCATTTGAATCAGTGGGGGAGAGAAAGCCACACAAGCCACTCAACCCTATTCCACTACATAATGAAATCATTGTTTTCCTCACTGCCACCCACCCCCCAGATCTCAAAGCACGTTCCTAATGTATCAGTATTCAGTTATTAATCTGTCTTTCTACTTTTTAGAACCATTGTGCCATCATGGATAACTTTACATAATACTGCATCTGCATTCATTTGTCTACTTGTGCAAACCACCTTGAGCCTCCTGACATCCCGTACATAGTTCACTTCCACCCACAGCAGCCCTCCTCAAGCAAGCATAGAAATTATCCATTCAGAGCACTCATTGAAATCATAAATATGTATACTGTGAATAACAGAGCCCAAAGCATTGATCTCGGTGGCATCCCTCTACTATCCAGAAAATAAGATCAGTTTATTCCTACCCTTCAGTTCTTAGTACATGTTGGTATGTTACCCTCAATTTTTCATGCTGATCTTTTATTTACAGGCTTACTTAAAGCTTTCTCAAGCTTCCAGGGAAGCACGTCTATGTAATACTCTGTCCCCAGAAAAACCTTCCATTCAAGCATTTATCTGATCTTCAGTAAGATGGAGAATGCAACAACTGTACTAGAATCCATCTTAACCTTGATTTTAAACCATAAGTATTGTATGAAATAGTATGCATATAAGTACAGTATGTCTACAAGAAGTCTAATTGGGTTATCTATGTCAAACAAGAGAAAATCTGCAGATGCTGGAAATGGAAGCAACACACACAAAATGCTGGAGGAACTCAGCAGGCCAGGCAGCATCTATGGAAAAGAGTAAACAGTCGACATTTTGGGCTGAGACTCTTCATAGGGTTGGTTACCTATGTGTTCCTTTCAGGGGTGTAGGGCAACAGGAGGAGAGGGAGTCCTGCAAGTCACCATAGATTCATTGATGTAGCCTCTTCCATCTGACCTCACACATCTGAGTAGGATCTGTGGCGCAAATCTGCATTCCTTTCAGTTTTGTTATGACACCTTATAGGTGTAACTCAACCTTCCTCTTAAGGTGGACATTTCTGAAATTATAGGCAATAAGTTTCTATTGCTATCTATCAATCAATAAGGAAACGTCACTGATAATTTTTATTTTATTGAGATACAGCACAGGGTAGGCCCTTCTGGCCCTTCATAGGGTTACAGCAAGCCCCAATTTAACCCTAGCCCAATCACGGGACGATTTACAATGACCAATTAATGTACCAGCTGGTATGTCTTTCGACTGTGGGAGGAAACCTAAGCACCCTAAGAAAGTACAAACTCCCCACAGGCAGCGGTGGGAATTGAACGCCGGTCACTCACACTGTAAAGCTTTGTGCTAACCACTACGTGGCCATGCTGCCCCATTCCAGAGGCCTTTAGGCCAATGAAATTCAAACAGGCATCTAGAAAGGAATAAAAATATCAAGAGAATTGGGCAACTATTCCGAGTCCTTCTGGCTAAAGAAATTCAAGGAAGTATATGGAAGGAAATAAAAACACTGGCTTAGCAGATATGACCCTGAGGAAACAACTTGGACAAAATCAACTGAGGAACTTCCTTCCAGTTATGTCATTTTCTGCTGTGGAGTCAACCAAGTTCCGGGACCCCAGTGACAACCTTGCTGTTCCAAGTTGCATTGAGCCAGTGTGAGCGGTCAATTATTATTCAGACACCTGGCTCCCTATCACCAGTAAAAAAAATACTGTTCTTTTCTGCTACTCCAATGAAAAGTATATAGGAAGCTAAATGTTAGAGCATTTTATTTCTGCACTTTTAATATGATTTAAATATAGCTATACTGTGCAATGATATATTGAACAATCTTCTGCCAATCAGTCACTTTAATGTTTTCGGTAAAGCTGAATTTCACACCAGCTTCCGCAGACAGGAATATAACATTGTAGGATCATGACGTTTTAGCGAAGGGAGTTAGTCTCGTTGCTTCTATTAAACAGGCTCCGTGTAAGGCAGACTGGCTGACGCAGTGGTTGGCATTTAGGGATGTCAGATTTGAAGTTGGTCTAGTTTGACGGTGTGAAAATCTTCAGCTTCTTCTGCCTGAAAGAATCCTCTGTGAAACAAATTCGTACATTCTGAAAATCAGGCTTAATATTACTGGCAATTTGTTGTCTTGTGGCAGCAGTATATTGCAATGCATAATTAAAAAAACTATAAATTACACAATAGTGCAGATGACAGGGCAAAAATAGTGAGGTAATGTTCATGGGTTCATTGTCCTTTCAGAAATCTGATGGTGGAGGAGAAGTTCCTAAAGCATTGAGTGTTTGTCTTGAGGGTTCTATACCTCCTCCCTGATGGTAGCAACGAGAAGAGGGCTTGTCCTGAGTGACAGGGGTCCCTTATCGATTGATAACGCCTTTCTGAACCAGTTCCTTTCCTTTTGGGCTTGGCCTCACTGCATAAAACTGCCTCCTAAATGACAAACTCTTTCAGGAAGGCAAAGAGGAAATGAAAGATGATACTGACACGGCACAGGAATCGCGTGAGGCCGAATGTAAAGGTTCCTCCCTCGGTTGGTTAGATGGTAGTGTCTATTGGCTGCCCTATGTACTTTTTTCAGGCATTCTCCGTGATTTTCATGCCTCTGGGTACACACAAATAGTGTCGTGTCTTTTGATATCACATGCTAATTAAAATATTTATATTGCGAAATGTCATGAAAGTAAAAGTTAAAAATGTACAAATGTTGCCACCGTGTTGCACAAAAGACTATTAGGAAAATAAACGCTACGCCGTTGATTAAAAAGAAAACCCTAGTTTTGGTGTGGGAAACCTATTGTGTGAATTTCCACTCTGAGGGGCGAATGACAATTTGCGTGCAGAGTCGTTTTCCAAGGTCACCCTTTTGATTTGAATTCCGTAAGCTATCCATTTATCCTTCTTTAGACTTCAAAAGATGCGTGTGCTACTCTGCAATATTATCTTTGCAATACTGTACCCGCTGTTTACGCAGAACCCCGCGTCGCTACCAAAACGCTGTCCTTTTTAATAACGGTTGCGTTTTATTCATCAAGGTAATTTAGAGCACAGTATGCAAATTTTCCAGGATTTTTACCTCTCAGTTAGTATTAAACTCACCAGTAAATACTACAGTCCGTTAAACTGTCTGCTTTTACATATTTTCTTGTTTATGATTAACAGGAAATCACTGCAGAAAAGCTCTTGAATCAGTGGGGATAACTTCACTCAATTTCATTCGCCTCATTACTGAACTGTTCCCACAACCCGTGGACTCATTTTCAAGGACACTTCATCTCATGTTCTCGATACTTATTGCTTGCTTATTATTATTATTATTGTTATTATTATTATTCTGCATTTGCACAGTTTTTTTGTCCGTCCTGTTGGATTAGGCTCTTCATTGATTCTATCGTGTTTCTTGTTTTTACTGTGAATTCTCGCAAGAAATTGGGTCTTAGGGTTGTGTATAGTGTCATATATGTTCGTTATAATAAATTTATTTTGAACTTTGAACTTAGTTAATTAGCAGATAGGCAACATAAATGTCACTACTTCTGATAAACATTGGTATTGCACCCCACCCCCACCTTCACTACCACCAAAGTTCCGTACAGAACCAACATCAAAGCTAGTACGAAAGGTTTCATGGGTTGGCGATACCTGTATTTGATTCCATCACATAATGAACTGTTGGAGCAACCCATCTTCTGTGAGAACTTCATATCAGAATTAATCCAACGGAATTCTACAAATTTTTATCAGAATAGACAAGTAATCAAGGTTATTCCAAAGCTATACAATTCGAAAGGCGCGGAATAAGTCTAAGCACAAGTATAACCCACCTGGCTTCACCTGTCACCTTCCAGCTAGTTCTCCTTCCCTCCCCCACCTTTTTATTCTGGTGTGTATTTCCCCTTCCTTGCCAGTCCTGGAAAGGTCCCGGCCTGAAACGTCAACTGTTTATTCATTTCCTGTCTGTACTGCTCAGTTCCTCCAGCATTTTGTATACATGTGCTGTATATAACCACAAGGTGTACTTATGCTAAGCTAATTAAAACGTGCCATTTTTTACAAATAGGCTGACAAAGTCGCCCTTTTTTAAACTTTCAAAATGTGGAATGTGAACTTGTAGTTTATAACTGGCGTCACGTTTATTATCTGCAGGATGGTGGCAGGTTTTAGAGCATTACACTCCGATTCAAACTTTTCCATGTTTTCGGGCCACATCCTCCGGTCCTTACAATGTTTGCCTTTGTTGCAGGTCCAGTCAACCTTTCAGTAAATATAACGCAGTTTTTGTCAATATTACCTAAAATATGGAACATGTTAAAGCACTTTCTCCCCCTGCAGCATGTACTTCATGTTGCTTATACAGTAAAATTGTTCCGATAGTTTAGTCAGCAACTAAACTTTTCTTTCCCCGCTTTATCAAAACAGCAGAAATGACGAAAAACATTTAAAATGATTGACGTAATCTCAGCAACGATCTCCCTTTGGTCTTACAGTTCATTCCCGATCTGTGTTCTGTTTAGTTAACCGACATAAACGATATTATCATTTTCTAAAATTGAGACCAGGATGATTTGAATACAGTTTGAAAAAATTACTAGTAAACACTATTAATCTGAGAGCGGTGAAAGTGCCACCGAGTATGATTCATTTCCCCAAACCTCCAGTTTTTAGCTTCACATTGCTCTATTTAGCAAGGCGATGACAGAGGTCATATCTATACACGCTCAATCAAAGCACTGTTAAATGAGATTGATTTGCAATTTAGAATGGTTTTTTTTAAAATTTAGACAAACTATGCAGTCCGGGTCGAGAGGCAATCGCAAAGGAATCTCAAAAAGGGAAATTCTGTAGATGCTGGAAATCCGAGCAACACACACGCAAAATGCTGGAAGAACTCAGCAGGCCAGGCAGCATCTATGGAAAAGAGTACAGTTGACGTTCCGGGCCGAGACGAAGTGTACTCGTTTCCATAGATGCTGCCTGGCCTGCCGAGTTCCTCCAGCATTTCGTGTGTGTCGCAAAGGAATCTTATTGACTGGTTAGAGTGTTTTAACTGGATATTGTGAATTGCAAAAATTGTAAATCGCGCATTCAACACAAGAAGTTCTTTTAGTATCACGTCCAAATCTGAGGGTGAGAGAAAGGCAGAGGAGAGAGACGGGAAAGACAGGTGGAGAAAGAAAGAGCGAGAGGAGAGGAAAGAGAGAAGAGAGAGGGAGTGAGAAAGAGGGAGGAGAGGAAAGAGAGGGGGAGTGAGAAAGAGAGAGATGCGAGGGGAGAGAGAAAGAACAAGAGAGAGGAGAAAGTGAGATAGTGGAGGAAGGGAGGGAAAGAGAATAGAGAAGGAGCGCCCGAGAGAGAGAGGGGGGGGGGGGGGGAGAGAGAGAGAGAGAGAGAGAGAGAGAGAGAGAGAGGGCGGGGGGATCTCTCGGAAACGAAATGATATTAATGGATTTGAAGAGGAGATAGGGTGAAGAGGACAGCCGGTCTAGGTGGCAACTCAACCCAGTTAGAAGGAGTTTAAGATCATCTCTGCTGCGACAAACGTCTGGCTTCACAGATACATCGAAAATGATTTTAATCAGAAGCATTCACAGAGTTTTTGTTGTGGTGGTTAAGATAACATTATTTTGATTTCTGTTTTGCTCAAGTGACAGGTGCAGGCTACATCGAAATGAAAAGAGATTTAAACTGAAAATTTGTCGTCGTCCCCATCATCCCCCTTTATTTGTACTTCAGTGACTCTTTTCTATTAAGACGTTTTCAAATCTCTTGGAGTTTTAAAGTTTTTAAAAAAAGTTACCCACGAAGGACTACAAGGCGGAATAGAGTTAAATCACATATTAACATTTCATTCCGATGGTGTTGCACAAGAACCCCGATTATGTAGGAAGTGAGAAGGTAAAGGTCTACAGCGTTTCGTGGTCTCCAGTATTTGAATAATCTATAGCAGTTTGTAAAGACTGCTTGGTTTCAACGTATCGATGAAGAACAAACATCCGATTGTGAATGTGGTTCATGTGTGGCGCTGGCAATTCAAAGCAAAGGAGACTCAGAGCCTCTTCCAGAATGACATCTACACAGCAGAACCGTCTCTATTTGTTGGAAATCAATCTACTGTTCATGAATCTTGATAAGTGGCGTATGTGACAAGTGATCTCTCCAGGATAGTTATGAAATGGCATTGCTGGGTGCGATTTGTAATAACCCGGCACATTTGTACTAGTCAACTTTCTGTTGCTGTGATGATCTAGCGTTGGCAATCATTACACAAATGGCTGCAATTAAAAGTGACCTCTCAAAATAAAACGTCTACTGCGGATATAATAGTCAGCAAGTTAAAACAGATCTTTTTGTTCTGAAATGTTGGAAGTATATGTTAAAACTGCAATGTTAGGGGATTAAAAACTAATATTTAAGACCATTAATTACAGTTTTGGAAAATCTCCTCTACCCGTGTTTGTTTCTAGAATTTGATAGGTGCAGGAAGGCTAAATAGCGTGCCGGAAGTTCGTAACTCGGGTCATTAGGACCAGAGAATGACGTCAGATAATTGTGTCAATACACAACGACAAAATTACAGTCAAAAATGATTGTTTATTAAACGAATGTCAGGTTGCTCTTACTCGGATGTAGTTATCTACAGAGAACATATATCATGTTAACACCAGCATCCAATGATAAAGCTAAAATATTTAGCTACATGTAGGAAAGCGTTTAATTTGAATCTATTCTTTGCATTTCATTGGCAATGACCCTTTTTATAACGATGTGCAAAACTCTATTGTTTGCAATGAATGCTCTGTCACCGTTATTTCGAACAAGTGGCGTTGCGCCCTACTATTTGATTATATGTTTATATTCTTTTTCTCTTCGTTAACAGCAATCATTTTGCCTGCCACTTATGCTAAACACAATGTGGTATGGGACCTGATGGCCGATAATGAATAAAAATAAGATGCCTAGATTGTTGTAACACAATGGAAAATGTGAACGAAGAGACGAAAATGACATCCACTACTTTTGATTTTTAACCTCGGAAACAGAAACAGTGTCCCATTTAAAAGATGGGTGTTTTAATATCCATCTATTTGGGTAAGCTTTCTCCAGTAAGCGCCAGAAAAGATGTGTTTGATTGGAATAAGAAGCCACGGCTGTTAACATTTCAGGATCACATGTATTTTCACTCTTACTACATGCAAAAAGATAACAAACGACAAAATACAGATCAAGTTAGTAGCAAGGGCGTTCATTTGACTCTATTTTAGCTTTAAATACACTCACTGCCGTTCCATTAAACCATTAGTCTATTAAGTACCGACGTTAATGAATAATTTACAATAAAATACAATTTCAGATTTTATCTCTTTCAAATTATTATACCATGATAAAAGCTATACATCAGAATATCAGTTGTTTGGTGGCACGTGTTTAAAACAATTTACGTTTTTTTATACAGAAGACCAGACAGGGTACAACCTTCATTCATGACATATCTAACTGAGCTAGTACAAGCAACATGAACATCAAATACTTTGTTCCTTTACGAACTTGACTCTTAAAAAGTGTATTTTTTAATTTTGTTGGATGACTTACCCAAGCTGCAATTTTAAATATATTCAAAATTACACCGCACTACTCGGCAAGTCGCATAAGTTGCCTGCGTATGAACTCGCACAGACTGTCATATTTTCAACAGAGCTCTTTACCAGATCTGGTTGTTTTCTCTTAAAGAGGTGCAGTTTGGACCATTTTAAAAACTGATGCAAGAGCAGTCAATTTGACCCCCAGACTGAACGAGGTTGTGTCAGAGTTTATTTTTACAAAATAACCTAAACTGACTCGGTAGATCTTTGGGAATGGATTATATATGCATAACGTATGTATGCGTACATGTTATATGATTATTATTTTCCATTTTTTAAATTTCAGCCCCACACGGATCAACAGAAAAGCAATGCTGTTTCCTGAAGAATATGTCAGTCCATTATTTTTTTGTCCATTGTTTCTATTTTGCCATTCCTGGAATAAGGCTCAAAAGCGGAAGAGCTCAAGTATCGAGCAGACAGTTCCTGCAAGTTTCCCGTCAAAGATCCAGTAACAGTTAAGGGTGAGGTGAGCCTTGTAGCTACCGTCCCGATAAGAGACGGTACCGGCATACTGAAAACATTGTGTCCGGGATGGGTGGTGCTCAGTGTCGGTGCTCCCGATGTCCCCACCGTGAGTGACGATGTGCCCAGTGTGGTGCCAAGGCCGACTACGGGGCCGCGCAGAGTCGATCCTAGACTGTTCGTGGCGCAGGGCAGGATACCGGGCAAGCCGGGGGGCGACAGAAGCCGGCCTTGTTCCAGGAGCCGTAACACGCTGCACGTTGCTGCCGTCTCAGAGGCCGTCGACCGAACGTCGGAGTCCTTTCCCTGGTCTTTTTTCTGCTTCGTGCGTCGGTTTTGAAACCAGACCTTTACCTGTTTGTTTTGTAACACACAGTAATCGCATAAATATACGACAGCCTTGAATCTATGTTGGCGCATATTCGCCATGCCAGCTTCAACATAGCCCAATGACATAATATGTATATCTTCAATAATATATCTATCTCAGAGCTGGCCAAGAATGCGTCCATTTTTAAAGGTACAATATCAGATTAAATATTAAGTGTGCTTACACGGAAATAAATAGTTTTATTATCAACATGGCACACAAAATATCACGGGATTATCTTCAACATTATTTATTATGATTTGTTGACATTCAATGCACCTTACATACCCAAAGATAGATAAGTATGCATTTCCGAATTGCATCAAGTTATTTTTGGAAACTGTGCGGTTGACAGACTGGGTAAACCCATTGAAGACATTCCGTTTCTTAACGCTGTCTGATTCTTACCTTCTGTAAATAATGGCAAATGTTCGGGAAGATGCCTTTGCCCCTTATGAATGAAACAAACACTGTAGGAATAACGCTTTCATTCACTACTGAAATAGAACACGAAGCTGCTGAGGATATACAGGGCCATGCTGGCTCCGTGAACCGCTAAATATATTTGAACAAAGTTCGTGGCTAATAATAATATTAATGACCTAATAACGTTAAAACAATTCTTTCTTTAAAAATCTGTTTGAAACACCAGTTCAAAAGTAACATTAGAAATGATTACGCGGTCAATAAAATAGTTTTCCACAGAAAATTATATTGTTCTAATATTAATTTAAAAGGTACTCCCATGACCATCTTTGAACATTTTTGACCAATTGAACAACTGATAAATTGCCTTTCTTATTTAGATTCTAATTTGTACAGAATTTTTGGAGCAATAACTGAACTGTTTTCACCAACCAAGTAAAATCTACTATAACATACCAAAAAAGGCGTTCTTCAATGTGTGAATCGCCAGTGTAGGCTGATACTTTAAAAGCCCTGGTATGGCCGTGACAGTTCTACTTAAGAATTGTCTCGGCCATAACCAAGACAGGAGTGTATCCCAAAAAAAAAAATCAACGCCAGAGTTTAATATTTTAAAATGTCAGCACATGGACTTTTAAAAAAAATGCTATTTTATTGATAGATATGGAATCTGAGCATCTCGAAAAGTTTAAATCTCATGCTATAGCGCAAGAACAACAAAAGGACAGAATCTTACAAATGACAAGCCATGTCTACCTGCGTTTCCGACAAGTTGAGCTGTCGGGCCAGTTCCGTTCGTTCTCGTCCAACAACGTACTGGCAGCGCTGAAACTCCATCTCTAAACGGTATAGCTGCTCAGCTGTGAACGACGTTCGAGTGCGCTTGGGCCGGTCAAGATCGAGTCCTTTGGGTAGAATTATTTCTCGTATAGATCCCTTTGCATCTACATGATGGAATGGCAGTGGTCAATTACTTTTTCCAATCAAAGCAACAACAACTCAACAAAATACAAAAGGAGTTCTTGTAAATAGTATGCCTTTCCGAAATAGTCGCACCACTCTAAGCCATGAATTTGGTTTGCCTTATTTCTATTCACAAAATTCTAAATACTGTACATTTCTGCCACGGACGGTCCCCAACCCGGCTGCGAGAAAGGGGAAGGGTTGGACATGGGGCTAGAAATCGCATCCTGTAAAACGCAGGGCTGCAGAAACGCTAACAGAAGCTCCAGGGACGTCTTCCCTGGGAGGGGAAGGATCTCCGAAGATGGGCTACACCTGGGGTACAGCTTGAGAGATTGATTGGCCCAAGACAGAGGGCCCCGGCGAGCTGCTGTCGGCCGACTCTGCCCCAGCAGGGGCAATGGGCTGAACGAGAAGACATTCGAAACCACTATCATGCGTTTACCCATTGTACACTCGTATGGGGTTAGAATTATACGTTGGTACTCTTCTCCAAATGAAACTAGAACGTTTACTTGTTCTTGAACACACATGTTCAAAGACAACGGAGAAACAATAATCAAAGGTTTTGGCTATAAAGATTTTCAGTGGCACATGTATTAGAAATCTCCATATTCTCGTCAACATCAGCTAGTGCTTATTGTAAAAAAAACCTGCCAGGGTTATATTTCCGTACAAATTCAAGCGAGTTGTTAGAAAGAAGATGGCGCAAAGGAAACGTCCTTGGAGTAAATTCAAAATTATTCTACTAGACATACAAATTTAGTACTGGAAAAGTGTCATTTGGTCAGAGAATTGAAACCTCCATCATTTATTCTCAAATATTAAAGATTTACTCATGAGGCCGTGAGAAAATGCCGACTGTTTATTCATTTCCATAGATGCTGCCTGGCCTGCCGAGTTCCACCAGCATTTTGCGTGTGTTGCTCTAGGTTTCCAGCATCTACACAATCGCTTGTTTATGAATAAATTGAGATTTTTTTTACTAGTTTGGTTAATTGAATGTGACTTTTACCTTAAAACAAATGACGCATTTACAAATAATTATGTCACACTGCAATAATCTTACTGTCGGGGGAAAAATATCCCACGAAAGTTTAGTTTGCACAAATCAAAAGGCAAATTAAAAAGACATCCAAGACGCACGGAACGATTCGTAACTAGAAAGCACTATCAACTGAAACCGCCAGAAGCAGAGAAGTGTAAGTCTGGACTCAGGCCGACTGCGGTCCGGGCATTGCCTCGAAAGCGATTCAATCTGACGCGCGTCCAGGGGCCAAACTGTCACTGAGGGATTAACAGTTGTTGTTCCCCGGCATCGCATCGCGTTACTGATTCAATACTTCTTCAGTATTAGGACAGAAGTTTATCATTTAACGGCAAGGACATGATATTTAAAATGAAAATGCGCTCCTGTTTGTTTCCTCTGTCCTGTCATTTTAATTTCAAGCATCGGTTTGTGTATTTCTTGCTAACTATTAAAAATGCACATTAACAAATAAGCAAACTGCAAGCGATCGTGATATTATCAATAAATTCACCTAGTTTTAAAAATAGACTTTTAAAACAATAATTAACTGAACGAACAGTTCCCAAACGCAACCATTAGAACAGTTCTTCATTTTCAGGACGGTAAGTAATTCGTATTGTTGAATTTAAGTTATTTATTTTTGACAAAACAATTTCCACAAATGAATCTAATTGAGTGGGTGCGTAAAAACATCACTCTGCATTCAAATATGTATATATACGTATATGCACGTGCATTATGATTCCTAAACAGACGCCGCCACGGTAGTAAATTAGATCACAAAGACACATCCTGTCCCTTGGTTGTTTTAAATTTCATCTGATCTGTGCAAATGGGCGTTTCTTTTTAAAAAAGACTGGCCCTGACAACATACTTTTATGAATGAATTCCATGTCATAATGTTATGCTTGCAATTTATTGAACATTAATTGGCATGAGTTATATAATATTATAAGATCACGTTGTTCCTAAACTGAAATAATCGAAAACATTCATGTGTTTTCCAGAAAGTCACTTAATGCAGGTTTGGATTTAATCGCCCTCATTCATAAACCGATTGCAAATATTTGATGTGCGTATATAGTAAATAATTCTTGTGTTGATTTAAAGCGCCGTTGAGGTAATATCAGTAAAATCGATTACATCCCGCGTTTCGTCTGTCAATTGCGTGACTCTTTAGGAAGGGAAACACCGTTTAATCTCTCTCCCTTTAATTTGCCAAATAGCCAGACACTCTGGCCATTTACTTTCCTATAACTCAACTTACGCTTTTTTCAACAGTTCCGTAAAATTAATATTTCAACCTACAGAACGCGCAGGCGAACAAAAACAACGTGATTAAAAGAGACTTCAGCCTGCGAGTACCAGCAATAAATCCGGAAAAGAGGCCGGTAAAAGACAAAGAATCAGACAAATAAACGCTTTAGAGAAAACAGACTTTCTGTGTTTTAATAGTCGATGAGTTCTACTGGACTTTCGGCCATAAGCCACCTTAAAAGGCATAAATATAAACATTAGTGAGTGGATGTTTGTGGCAAAACGGCCTATTTAAAGAGGAAACGCGGCAGATCATGTTTGCTTGGAGCCTATTTTTTAAATGTACTCAGCTAGGTGGTCTAAAATGTTAGATAATATCGTAGACAGGACTCTGAAGCTGGGCCAAACCAGTGGGACAAATCAGCTGAAAACTCAACAGAAAGGGAGAAAGAGAGAGAGATAGATAGATAGATAGATACAGATAGAGAGACAGAAAGAGAGGGAGAGAGATAGAGAGAGAGAGAGAAAGAGAGAGAGACAGAGAGAGAGAGAGAGAAAGAGAGCGAGACAGAGAGAGAGAGAGAAAGAGATAGAGAGAGAGGGAGAAAGAGAGAGAGAGAGAGAGAGAGAGAGAGAGAACGCTCACCTCTTACAAGAATTCGTCTACAATAGTCCGGGTCAGTAGTACTAGATTTTGTTTTACTGCAGTCATCGGAGATTGCAGAAGCTGAGAAAGTCTCCTGCTGGTCCTCCATCAAAGAATTCCGGAGGCTTCCGTGAGAATCCCCTGAACTGGAGCTGCTTTCTCTGCCTTCCCGGATTCCATTCTTTAAACCTCTGCTCGACTCCGCTTCCATTATTGGTTCTCGATTGCACCTGACTTCCATTGAGGACGGTTAATGTAACGTAGTACAGTGAAAAATAAGAAATTGCAAGGCACGATAATTTTGTTTCGGTATTGCATAAAATATTGTCCCGGCAGTTGGATTCTCTTTAAAGTTCGCTTTATCGGCGAAGAATGCTCGATTGAAATTCTGCTTTCTCCGTTGGCCTTTTTTTTATGGTTGTCCAGCTTGAAGTACCAAATGATCAACACAACGCGACATAGTGCTTTAATCTGCAGCCTTCCAGATTTACTGTTGTGAGAGAGAGAGATCTACAAATACCAGACACATAGTACGCACACTTGCCGTTTCAATTGATTCTGGGTAATTTTACGGCCCGGCATTTACGTTACCCCATGCATACGCTGACTTGTTTGGATAATATATCAGGTCTTAATAGATGGTTTCTATGCTTGTCTTCAATCAGGCTGCTAAATACTGTAAACCGATTGGCCTCAAATGCGGAAAAATACACTTGTCAGAGAGTTAAGAGTTTCAAGAAAGTTCTGAGCAATTTGATGGCATAATATTAGCGCCGCAAGCAGCCATCTCTAAAGCCCGAGTTGCTTTGAGCTTCTGTCCCTTGAACTGAACGTTCAGACCAGTGAGACCGAGTCACCTTTAGGAACTACCCAGAGAGTGGAAAAAAAATCTATTCAAAATATATCCACAGGAAACAGCTAGTCCGGAAAATGCTCACTAAAGATTCACTAAATGAAAAGTTTCACCCCAGTTATTTCATTGTCATTGCAACAATATATTTGGTACCTCGAATGGACAATAATCCAATAAGAGCATTGATTAGCCGACAATGAATCAATTCAAGTGAATAGCTGGCTGCTCGGAGCACGCTCCTGTCCCCCTTGTCACCTCGCGGGGCAGAAGCCCTCTTCACGCTGCTCTTCGCATTCATTCTTTTGTGGGGAATGGGGAAAAGAGTGAAAGATGGCAATTATCTAATTGGACTATTAACAAACAATTCTCCGAGTGTGGCTTGCATGGTCGTGTTTCGTAGGGCGGGGTGAAAGGCCACATGTCGGACATAACCCATTCAGAGGAGCCCAGACCGCTTTAGGAGGTCTGTCGGCCCGCAATTCCCGCAATGGAAGCGCCGAACAGCAACATGAAGAATGCCGGCAATCTCCATGGCGCTGGTTCCTAAAAAGAAATCCATGTCGGATATCTGTTAAAAAAAATAAAGATCAACACTTCATTATCCACCCCCCCAACCCGCAACCTTTGCCTATTCCAGTAGCTATCTTCAAGCACATTGAGGATTTATGCCTGTTTATCGTCAGTTTGAACAGACACCAATCTGTTGTGGGCTCGTTTATCACTTTAATGAGACACGGTGCTTACGCAAAGGCAACATAATGACTTTTAAAAAGAACATTTCCCTCTGTTATGCATCGCACATAAAATAAATTTCATTATTATCTCCTCGTTCTCGAGGTTAAAACCGTGAATAAAATAGAACACCGTGGAAGGAAATCCTTCCTCGTCACCTGTTTGGGAATGGACAATTACATAAATATTTAAAAATAAGATTCCCATCTCTGAATTGAAGTGCAGTGTCTCAGTTACTGATAATGTCTGCAGTCAGCTGGAGATTTACGAAGGTTGTTGAAAAGAGACGCGCGAGCAACACTTCTGCAATAACCAAAATATTTCAGAAGTTCCTCGCACACCTTTTAGCTGCACAAATACTGGATGCAACACTGGTGTTCAGCAAGTTTCAGTACAACTTACTAATTAATATTCAAACTTTCCCACCGAAGGTAAAACTCCTTCCTGAAAAAGTATACCAGAAATATTTTATTGGATCACGTTGTTACTACATACCACAACACACACACACACAAAATGCTAGAGGAACTCAGCAAGTTAGCATCTATGGAAATGAATAAACAGTCGACGTGTATTCGCTTCTGTATCGATGAAGGTTCTCGGCCTGAAATGTCGACTGTTTATTTATGTCTGTGGATGCTGCCCGACCTACTGAGTCCCTCCAGTATTTTGTCTGTGATGCTTTGGATTTCCCGCATTGACAAACTATCCTGTGTTTATTACATGCCGTAGTACAACTTTGGGCTAAATTGGCATTGGCTTTAATCTCACAGGGGTACAGAATGGACCTATCGGCTGCATTTACCGGGTACCGAATCGCTGACACCACCAGCTTCTCATTCATTTACCTACAAACCCGTCGAAAAGTATTGAAAGTTACGTTTCATTTCAACTAACAGAAACGACTTTAAGGTAAAATCAAAATTTAGGGAGCGCAAGCCTCAGTTGGGAAAGACCAGCAGTACAGAAATCAGTGAAAGAGAAATGGCCGTGTTGAGGGTTCAGGGTGGATCTGCAAGATTTAGTGTGCAATTTGGCGAGTTTGCCAATCTACATTTGACATTTGCCAAATAATGTGTAAGCTAATAGATAGAATGCGCGGTTGTAAGCATCCCTATGCAGTAATGCACTCTGGTGGGTATGTTGTTTGTCCAATGGCCAAAATTCACTGTTAGAACTAATTCTACTATAAAGAATAAATTGGCAGACTGCGCAGTAAACGTAATATTATCCGTATAACAAAGAATGAATCACTAACCCTGTGGAGGTTTGAATTGTTAGTACAATTGTTAAATAAGCTGCAGTTTTTCAGTCCAAGTCCCGTGTTCAAAAGTTTGGGAACTTCTTGGTCCCTTCATCTGCAATGCCTGCTGTCAGCCTATTAAGTGGCACTTGTGCACGAACCTTGCGCTCAAGTGAGCCTAATAATTACTTTGCATTAAGCACAGTTTCTTTGTCACGGCACAGACCTGAACTGATTTATGAAAGTGAAACACAATCTGACGATTCTTGTGCGCAATCCAGCCAATCTGACAAACAAGAAATTTCAATGGTACAAATTCGAAAGTGTCTATTTGTTTATTTCTTTCCCCTTCAATGGACGGCGGGACTGCGGTAACGGGAACGATTTTGTCACCCACACTCTACATAAAAAAAACGCTGACAAAGTAATTCCCTTATGGTAACGTCGAAACACCTTCTGCAGTTTGCGCAGTGGGGACTCTAACTTAATGCATTGATTTGTGAAGGAGTTAAGATGTTTGGGACGGGAGAGAATTACTTTTATATTCTGAGCATTTAATTTTGCGCTGATCTCTACGTTAGTTCTCTTCGTTTCTTTCTCCTCTGTATTCGTGTGGAATGTTGATAACTTTATATAAAAGGAGTATACGATGATAGTTTGGTTGTGGCTCTTTCTAGAAACGCCACCAAGATTGTAAAGAATAATGAACAGTATTATTACCAATCACTCATTGCTAAAATTTTATATAGACATTGTCCATTTGCTATAGTGGATGCACAAAAATTATGAATAGAACTGGAACTGATCTGGAACAAGGCCAACAATTGAAAGGGAACAGTGTTAAGTAATTATACGTTTCCCCTTAAAATAGCCAATGCAAAACCCAGGTCGATGAAACTTCTTAAATATACTGAAGTTATTTTTATTCACATATCTGTTAGAATTTGAGAACAAACCACAGTGTTATTTGTGTTGAAACACACCCTACAAATAACTGAAAATGATGTGTCTTTTGTACGAAATCTCAACAACGTGTTCTAGTTTATCTAACAGTTACCCGTGAATCTACTGTCCGCTATTGCGCTGCCTTTAATCTAAGGCACATCAATTTTCTGGTAATTATTCTTAAAAATTGCCGATTGAAAACAAAGTACATTTCCAGCCCGAAACAAAGACCGACGTTAGATCCTCGGAGAAAGTTATTGACTGAACTTCTATGATTCTGACTAATTTCTTCTTAACATCCAATGCTGAAGAAAATTCTGATTCTGTTGTAAATCGGCAGCGACATCCAGTGGCCAATACCGGTAACTCGCATGGAATTTAAACGGCAGCTAAAATACATGGTGATGGAATCAATGACAGGAGCCCCGCGGCACTACTCCATGTCTAGTCACAATTTCAACATAGTTAAGTAGGCAAGCTAATCAGATATAATATCTAGAGTTATTAATATCATTCTGTTGAGGAAATAGGTTTAATCTATAAAAAATTACCTAAACTTATTCTAGTTATCTTGTTCAAGCTAATAAAAGGGATGATTATCTTTTTATATATCATTGTAATAAAAGTTCAAAGTTCAAAGTAAATTTATTATCAGAATACATATATCTCACCATATTCAACCCTGAAATTCATTTTCTTGTACTGGTGGTGTCATCCGTTAGTCTCGCGAGACCATGGATCTGAGCCTGGAACCCCAGGGTGCAGGCCTGGGCAAGGTTGTATGGAAGACCGGCAGTTGCCCATGCAGCAAGTCTCCCCTCTCCATGATACTAATGTTGTACAAGGGAAGGGCAAGGGCCGATACAGCTTGACACCAGTGTCGTCGCAGGAGTTGCCAGAACGAGGTTGAAGGCAACGTCGGACTGCCTTAGGGACTCCAGCTCCAGATTTGTCCTCAGGGTTTACTCCCGAAGCCTTTCCCATGAGTGGGTGTGGCCGCAAGGCAGCGGTGGTTTGAAATCAGAATTTTCCCTCTCTTAGATGAACTGCCTTCCCAGGCTGTCGAGCTCCATCTACCCGAAGCGCTGGTTTCAAGGCACCAGGACCCGCCTTCGCCCCTTCTCCTGTCAGTAGAAACAGTTCCACCGGGCTTAGAGGCTAAGCCACACGAGAAGGCCAGGAGTTGGACTTGGTTGTCAGAGGCTATTTGAGGCGCATGCCGTGAGGAGCACTTTTAGGTAGTGGGAGCTTGTCCTCACTACCGCCCCTCGGCGTGACAACCTTGGAGATACACAATAAATCTATAGAATAATAACCACGAGAGAACCAATGAAAGACCACACCAACTTGGGCATACAACTAGAGTGCAAAAGACAGCAAACGGTGCAAATACAAAAAGAAGAAATAATAAAAATAACATTGCATGATTAATAGAAGCTCTCAATATATATAAACTACACCCACTACTTGTGAAATTCCTGCAACACTTGATGAAGCACGGGTATCCTGTAATCACCCTATCTATTAACAACCAAAAAAGAACAACCACCGTTATCAAAATAAACCAAGGCATTTTCCAAGGCAACTCTCTAAGCCCACTACAGTTCTGTCTAGCTTTAAACCCACTCTCTAATTTACTGAAATGGACAAAAATTAGGATCAAATCGCAAACACCTTTTATACATGGATGATTTGAAATTACATGCTCCTTCGTCACTTAAACTAAAGCAATTAATTCAAATAGTAGAACTATATTCTAAAGATATAAATATGAACTTTGGCCTGGATAAATGCAAAATATTAAACATAAAGTCGGGTGTAATAGAGCGAATAGAAAACAAAACGGAGCAGCAGGATACAATACAACGGGTGGATGAATATGAAACAGATAAGTATCTGGGATATCAAGAAGGAAAGAAAATAGAACATAGAGCAATAAAGGATAAACTTTTGACAGAATTTACTTTGAGCCTTAAAAAAATCTGCCAAACAGAGCTCAACCGTAAAAATAGAACAAGGGCAATAAACACTTTTACTATACCTATATTAATGTATTCTTTTGGCATGATATCTTGGTCTGAAACTGATCTGGGAAATTTATAATGAAAAATAAGAACTTTAAATGTCAAATTTCAGAAAGTAATTCAGAAAATGCACTTAAATTAATGCTACCAAGGACAGAAGGGGGAAGAGGAATAACAGGCATTAAAAATCTACACAAGTCCCCAGGCTCTGATGGGTTTACCTCAGAGTGGTACAAATTGCTGACATCACAGTTAGTCCTATTATTACTTAACACCTTTAATTGGATCTTACAGAGAGGAGAAATTCCACCCTCCTGGAGAGAGGTGATTATCTCAGTTATCCCTGAAGAGGGTAAAGATAAACTAGAACATGGTAATTACCAGCCAATCAGTGTTCTTAATTTGGACTACAAATTATTTACATCTATATTAGTTCGTAGACTGGAAAAGCTTCTACCTGGCCTCATCCACTTAGACCATACTGGGTTCATTCAGCAAAGACAAACTCAGGACAATATAGGGAGAACTTTACACATACTAGAACAGGTTATCAAGAACGGGACAGAGACAATGGTAGTGGGATTAGACGCTGAGAAAGCTTTTGATTCAGTTAGTTGGGTATTCCTATACAGAGTGTTAGGAAGATTCGGCTTTCAAGAAAAGTTTATTAAAGTAATCCAGACTTTATATGACAGCCCTGCAGCTTAAATTAAGATAAATGGGGACCTCTCTGACTCTTTTATTTTAGAGAGAGGAACTAGACAAGGATGCCCAATTTCTCCTCTCCTTTTTGCACTATGTATTGAACCTTTTCCCCAACTAATAAGACAGAGCGAAATTGTAAAAGGTATCAAGGTGGCAGGGATTGAACAGAAGGTGGCGCTATTCGCAGATGCCATTTTAGTCTATTTGAGTGAACCAGAAAAACCATTTATAGGATTGTTTAAACGCAAACAACAGGAATTCTGCAGATGCTGGAAATTCAAGCAACACACATTAAAGTTGCTGGTGAACGCAGCAGGCCAAGCAGCATCTATAGGAAGAGGCGCAGTCGACGTTTCAGGCCGAGACCCTTCGTCAGGACTAACTGAAGGAAGAGTGAGTAAGGGATTTGAAAGCTGGAGGGGGAGGGGGAGATCCAAAATGATAGGAGAAGACAGGAGGGGGAGGGATAGAGCCGAGAGCTGGACAGGTGATAGGCAAAAGGGGATACGAGAGGATCATGGGACAGGAGGTCCGGGAAGAAAGACGGGGGGGGGTGACCCAGAGGATGGGCAAGAGGTATATTCAGAGGGACAGAGGGAGAAAAAGGAGAGTGAGAGAAAGAATGTGTGCATAAAAAAGAGTAACAGATGGGGTACGAGGGGGAGGTGGGGCCTAGTGGAAGTTAGAGAAGTCAATGTTCATGCCATCAGGTTGGAGGCTACCCATATGGAATATAAGGTGTTGTTCCTCCAACCTGAATGTGGCTTCATCTTTACAGTAGAGGAGGCCGTGGATAGACATGTCAGAATGGGAATGGGATGTGGAATTAAAATGTGTGGCCACTGGGAGATCCTGCTTTCTCTGGCGGACAGAGCGTAGATGTTCAGCAAAGCGGTCTCCCAGTCTGCGTCGGGTCTCACCAATATATAAAAGACCACATCGGGAGCACCGGACGCAGTATATCACCCCAGTCGACTCACAGGTGAAGTGATGCCTCACCTGGAAGGACTGTTTGGGGCCCTGAATGGTGGTAAGGGAGGAAGTGTAAGGGCATGTGTAGCACTTGTTCCGCTTACACGGATAAGTGCCAGGAGGGAGATCAGTGGGGAGGGATGGGGGGGACGAATGGACAAGGGAGTTGTGTAGGGAGCGATCCCTGCGGAATGCAGAGAGAGGGGGGGAGGGAAAGATGTGCTTAGTGGTGGGATCCCGTTGGAGGTGGCGGAAGTTACGGAGAATAATATGTTGGACCCGGAGGCTGGTGGGGTGGTAGGTGAGGACCAGGGGAACCCTATTCCTAGTGGGGTGGTGGGAGGATGGAGTGAGTGCAGATGTACGTGAAATGGGGGAGATGCGTTTAAGAGCAGAGTTGATAGTGGAGGAAGGGAAGCCCCTTTCTTTAAAAAATGAAGACATCTCCCTCGTCCTAGAATGAAAAGCCTCATCCTGAGAGCAGATGCGGCGGAGACGGAGGAATTGCGAGAAGGGGAAAACGCCATCCCCTTCTCGCAATTCCTCCGTCTCCGCCGCATCTGCTCTCAGGATGAGGCTTTTCATTCTAGGACGAGGGAGATGTCTTCATTTTTTAAAGAAAGGGGCTTCCCTTCCTCCACTATCAACTCTGCTCTTAAACGCATCTCCCCCATTTCACGTACATCTGCTCTCACTCCATCCTCCCACCACCCCACTAGGAATAGGGTTCCCCTGGTCCTCACCTACCACCCCACCAGCCTCCGGGTCCAACATATTATTCTCCGTAACTTCCGCCACCTCCAACGGGATCCCACCACTAAGCACATCTTTCCCTCCCCCCCTCTGCATTCCGCAGGGATCGCTCCCTACACAACTCCCTTGTCCATTCGTCCCCCCCATCCCTCCCCACTGATCTCCCTCCTGGCACTTATCCGTGTAAGCGGAACAAGTGCTACACATGCCCTTACACTTCCTCCCTTACCACCATTCAGGGCCCCAAACAGTCCTTCCAGGTGAGGCATCACTTCACCTGTGAGTCGACTGGGGTGATATACTGCGTCCGGTGCTCCCGATGTGGCCTTTTATATATTGGTGAGACCCGACGCAGACTGGGAGACCGCTTTGCTGAACATCTACGCTCTGTCCGCCAGAGAAAGCAGGATCTCCCAGTGGCCACACATTTTAATTCCACATCCCATTCCCATTCTGACATGTCTATCCACGGCCTCCTCTACTGTAAAGATGAAGCCACACTCAGGTTGGAGGAACAACACCTTATATTCTGTATGGGTAGCCTCCAACCTGATGGCATGAACATTGACTTCTCTAACTTCCGCTAGGCCCCACCTCCCCCTCGTACCCCATCTGTTACTCTTTTTTATGCACACATTCTTTCTCTCACTCTCCTTTTTCTCCCTCTGTCCCTCTGAATATACCTCTTGCCCATCCTCTGGGTCACCCCCCCCCCGTCTTTCTTCCCAGACCTCCTGTCCCATGATCCTCTCGTATCCCCTTTTGCCTATCACCTGTCCAGCTCTCGGCTCTATCCCTCCCCCTCCTGTCTTCTCCTATCATTTTGGATCTCCCCCTCCCCCTCCAGCTTTCAAATCCCTTACTCACTCTTCCTTCAGTTAGTCCTGACGAAGGGTCTCGGCCTGAAACGTCGACTGCGCCTCTTCCTATAGATGCTGCTTGGCCTGCTGCGTTCACCAGCAACTTTAATGTGTGTTGCTTATAGGATTGTTTACACTGTTGGATGAGTTTGGGAAAATATCAGGTTATAAAATTAATGTAAGGAAAATGTAGGTTTTGTCCTTAAATTATACAGCATCCAAAAAACTGCAGGATACATATGATCTGAAGTGGGAAGCTAAATCATTCAAATATTTAGGAATAACTCAGCCAAAAGATCTTTCAATATTGTCACAGGTAAATTATGGGCCATTCATTTCAGAGATAAAAGCAGATATACATAGGTGGAATCTTATCCCCTTTTTAAGTTCAAATTCAAGGATAAATATCATAAAAATGAATATTCTCCCTCAGTTACTTTACCTTTTCTGGACTTTACCTGTGGAGGTAGACGATAATCAATTCAGGGAATGGGACAAATGGATTTCCTCCTTTATCTGGGAAGGAAAGAAACCTAGAATTCAATTTAAAAACTTACAGTTAGGAAAGGAAGGAGGAGGTATGGCACTTCCTTGTTTGAGAAATTAATTTTATTCTTCACAGATAACCCCTCTGTTATATTGGTGCAATAGGGAATATAAGGCTAGATGGAAGGAAATAGAATTTGGATTAGTCGACAGTTTTCCTCTACAGGCCTCAATAGCTGTCAAAGGATTGATGGCCCAATTGGAAAAGATTAAAAACAACTGGATAAATCTCACATTAAAAGTATGGCAGAAGGTGGCTAATTCATGTGGAATCAATAACATGTTAAAACTTTTCAGATGGTGTGCTTATGATACCAAATTTCTTCCCAGCAAAGGAGATAAAAGATCTGAACTATGGATAAAGAAAGGTCTTACAACCTAGCTCTCATTCACACATAAAAGTGTATTACAGAGTTTTCAATCCCTGCAGGACAAACATGGCCTAGGACACAATGATTTTTTTAGGTACCTTCAAGGACAACATCATGTTAACCAGAGTTGTAGATATACAGACTTATCAACAGTAGAATTAGAATTTTTCAAGATTCTGAACTCGGCTTGCAGTTCAATACCAAGTAAATCAATTTCTCGATTATATAATGCCCTCTCTCATGCCAAGAATGAAAACACACTGTATATTAAAGAGAAGTGGGAGAAAGAAGCCGGGTTGGTACTTTCAGAGGAGGCTTGGGGGAAAATCTGCAGCTTCCAATGGTCTTCGACTAACTCTTTGATTTGGAGAGAACATTGTTGGAAAAATATTATAAGATACTTCAAGACCCCATACCAGGAAAGATATAAAGACACAAACAGAGAAGGTGTGGCTCCAAGGAGGCAAATCATTTCCATATTTTTTGGGATTGCCCTAAATTAAGTTTATGTTGGGAAGGTATTCACAGAACATTAGTTAAGGTATTTAAGACTCAGATACTGTCATGGTCCAGTCTGTGAGGTCCGCATTCCGGTTTATGGAACGGTCCATCAATCCTTATTCCAGGTTTTCTGGATTTTCTTTGTTCTGTTGGGTGCTCTAATTGAGGCACGTGATTCTCGTTTGGGCAGACACGTAAATACCTCTGGAGACCAGGGCCTGGCTGCTGGATTGTTCCTGTCCAAGCTCCCTGTCTGAATCCCTTCTCTGCCCCTTCCTCCTGAAGCCCTGCCCTGCCTTTGCCTTTGCCTTACCTTGCCTGTAACCCTTGCCTGTACTGCTGTCAAGTTCAACTGCTGGAGCAAGATAAGGAACTGTCTATTGTTGTTTTGAACTGTCTCTGTGTCCATGCCTTTGCTAGGTAGGCCTGGCTATTTGCTGCTACCTTGTGTTGAGAACTGTCTCTCTATTCTGTGTTTGAGTCCTGGCACTATGTCCTGTTCCCAAGGAGGGGTACTGGCTCTGTTCTGCATTCCTGTCTCCCTTGACCAAGTCAAGGCTTTGTGTTTTTGTCCTGTTCATGTGCCTCGCCCAGCCTGGGAGTACCTCGCCCAGCTTGGTGCTGGGGTTCCCTCATCTTGCCCAGGAGTCTCTCGTTCTGTCCTGTAGCCTTGCTTAATCCTGTCTCCCAAGACCATGTCATGTCTCCGCCTAGTTCCAGAGTCTGAGCCTCAGTCAAGACCCTGGTTCTTGGTCCTTGTCCAGTCTCTGGCTCAGAGTCCGAACCCAAGCCTCGTCATGTCCTCACCTTGAAGAACCCAAGCCTCGTCATGTCCTCGCCTTGAAGAACCCAAGCCTCGTCATGTCCTCGCCATGAAGTACCCAAGCCATGTCCAGTCCTGTAGCCATATCATGTCCTCGCCTCGTGCCAGAGTCCGAGCCCGAGTCAAGACCCAGTTTCTGGGTCCTTATCTAGTCTCTGGCTCGGAGTCCAAGCCCAGGCTCCTAGTTCCCAGTTCCTTGTCCTGGTCCTGCTTGCCTAGCCAATGTCCTAGCCCATGTCTGTGTTCTTGTCCCAGCTCTCTAGTCAGGTCCTGTTCCTAGTACTTCAGTATCTATGTCTTGCATTAGGGTCTGCTCCCAGCGCCCCTCTCTATGACGGTACAGTCCAGCCAGACTTGGACCCAGCGATACAGACACTGTTGTTAAACTCTTGCCATCCGGGGTTCCCCTCTTGTTGAATACCCCCCCCCACCTGCCTGGGTTACTGACAATCCTGGCAGGCCTGTTGGTCGCCAGGAGGCTCCCATGGGAGGGGGTGGTGGGGTACTGTCATGGTCCGGTCTGTGAAGTCCGCATTCCAGTTCATGGACTGGTCCATCAATCCTCATTCCAGGTTTTCTGGTTTTCCTTTGTTCTTTTGGGGGCTCTAATTGAGGCACATGATTCTCACTTGGGCAGACACATAAATACCTCCGGAGACCAGGGCTTGGCTGTTGGATTGTTCCTGTCCAAACCCCTTGTCTGAATCCCTTCTCTGCCCCTTCCTCCTGAAGCCTTTCCCTGCAACCAGTGTCTGAAGCCTTGCCTTGCCTGAAGACTTGCCTCGTCTGTAACCCTTGCCTGCAACCTTCGCCTATACCGCTGTCAAGTTCAACTGCCGGAGCAAGACAAGGAACTGTCTATTGTTGTTTTGAACTGTCTGTGTCCACGCCTTCACTAGGTAGGTCTGGCCATTTGCCGCTACCTCATGTTGGGAACCGTCTCTGTGTCCATGCCTTCACTAGGTAGGTTCGGCTGTTTGCTGCTACCTTGTGGTGGGAACTGTCTCTCTGCGTTCTGTGTATGAGTCCTGGCCCTACGCCCTGTTCCCAAGGAGAGGTCCCGGCTCTGTGTTCTGTGTTCCTGTCTCCCTTGACCAAGTCAAGGCTTCCTGTTCTCATCCTGTCCATGTGCCTTGCCCAGCCCAGGAGTACCTCACCCAGCCCAGTGTTGGAGTTCCCTCGTCTTGCCCAGGAGTCTCTCATTCTGTCCTGTAGCCTCGCCTAGTTCTGTCTCCCAAAACCACGCCGTCTTCGTCTAGTTCCAGAGTCCGAGCCCAAGTCAAGACCCTGGTTCTGGGTTCTTGTCCAGTCTCTGGCTCGGAGTCCGAACCCAAGCCTCGTCATGTCCTCGCCTCGAAGTACCCAAGCCTTGAAGTACCCAAGTCATTTCCAGTCCTGTAGCCGCATCATGTCCTCACATAGTTCCGGGGTCTGAGCCCGAGTCAAGACCCAGGTTCTGGGTCTTTGTCCAGTCTCTGGCTCGGAGTCCAAGCCCAGGCTCCTAGTTCCCAGTTCCTTGTCCTGGTCCCGCTTGCCTAGCCAATGTCCGAGCCCAAGTCTGTGTTCTTGTCCCAGCTCTCTAGTCAATTCCTGTTCCTAGTACTTCAGTGGCTATGTTTTGCATTAGGGCCTGCTCCCAGCGCCCCTCTCTGAACTTTGAGACTCTCTACTTAGGGCATGTATTGTTTTTGGAACAGAAGCAAGATATAAAGCTGCTGCAGGCCCTTTTAGCAGCAAGTAAGAAATCAATCACCAGAAAGTGGTTAAATCCAACATCACCTACATTAGAAAACTGGCATGAAATCATTTTGGAAATATTTAAAATGGAAAAGATGACCTACTCTCTGAGAATTCAAAAGGAAAAATTTTATCATATTTGGAATAAATGGATGGAATTTATAACCCCAGAGCGAGCAGACCTTAGATGATTCTTCTAATGGTTTATACTGTTTGTCTCACCAACATAGTAATAGGTCTCAAAGCTCTCCACTTCTTTTTGGATTCTGGACCTAACCAGTTCCCCTCTACCACCACTCTGCTCCATCTAGCGGAATTAGTCCTTGCTCTTAATAATTTCTCCTTTGGCTCCTCCCACTTCCTCCAAACTAAAGGTGTAGCCATGGGCACCGGTATGGGTCCCAGCTATGCCTGCCTTTTTGTTGGCTTTGTGGAACAACCCATGTTCCAAACCTATACTGGTACCTGTCCCCCACTTTTCCTTCGCTACATCGACAACTGCATTGGCGCTGCTTCTTGCACGCATGCTGAGCTCGTTGACTTTATTAACTGCCTCCAACTTTCACCCCGCCCTCAAGTTTACCTGGTCCATTTCCGACACCTCCCTCCCCTTTCTAGATCTTTCTGTCTCTATCTCTGGAGACAGCTTATCTACCGATGTCTACTATAATCCTACGGACTCTCACAGCTATCTGGACTATTCCTCTTCTCACCCCGTCTCTTGCAAAAAATGCCATCTCCTTCTCACAATTCCTCCGTCTCCACCGCATCTGCTCTCAGGATGAGGCTCCCACCACCAAGCACATCTTTCCCTCCCCCTCCCCCCCGCTTTCCACAGGGATCGCTCCCTACGCGACTCCCTTGTCCATTCGTCCCCCCCATCCTTCCCTACTGATCTTCCTCCCGACACATCCTTATAAGCGGAACAAGTGCTACACATGCCCTTACACTTCCTCCCTCACCACCATTCAGGGCCCCAAACAGTCCTTCCAGGTGAGGTGACACTTAACTTGTGAGTCGGCTGGGGTGATATACTGCGTCCGGTGCTCCCAGTGCGGCCTTCTATATATTGGTGAGACCCGACGCAGACTGGGAGGCCGTTTCGCTGAACACCTACGCTTTGTCCGCCAGAGAAAGCAGGATCTCCCAGTGGCCACACATTTTAATTCCACATCCCATTCTCATTCTGACATGTCTATCGATGGCTTCCTCTACTGTCAAGATGAAGCCACACTCAGGTTGGAGGAACAACACCTTATATTCCATCTGGGTAGCCTCCAACCTGACGGCATGAACATTGACTTCTCTAACTTCTTTGTTAATGCCCCACCTCCCCCTCATACCTCATCTGTTATTTATTTATTTATTTATTTATTTATTTATTATATATATATATTCTTTTTCTCTCTCTCCTTTTTCTCCCTCTGTCCCTCTCACTATACTCCTTGCCCATCCTCTGGGCTTCCCCCTCCCCCCTTCTTTCTCCCTAGGCCTCCTGTCCCATGACCCTCTCATATCCCTTTTGCCAATCACCTGTCCAGCTCTTGGCTCCATCCCTCCCCCTCCTGTCTTCTCCTATCATTTCGGATCTCCTCCTCCCCCTCCCACTTTCAAATCTCTTACTAGCTCTTCTTTCAGTTAGTCCTGACGAAGGGTCTTGGCCTGAAACGTCGACTGTACCTCTTCCTAGAGATGCTGCCTGGTCTGCTGCGTTCACCAGCAACTTTTATGTGTGTTGCTTGATTGCTGTTGACTAGGTTTTTCTCTTCATGCTTCAGATTGTAAACTAAAATATCACCATATAACCATATAGCAATTACAGCATGGAAACAGGCCATCTCGACCATTCCAGTCCGTGCCGAACTCCTACTCTCACCTAGTCCCACCGACCTGCACTCAGCCCATAACCCTCCATTCCTTTCCTGTCCATATAGCTGTCCAATTTAACTTTAAACAACAACATCGAACCTACCTCAACCACTTCTGCTGGAAGCTCGTTCCACACAGCCACCAATCTCTGAGTAAAGAAGTTCCCCCTCATGTTACCCCTAAACTTTTGCCCTTTAACTCTCAACTCATGTCCTCTTGTTTGAATCTCCTCCACTCTCAATGGAAAAAGCCTATCCACGTCAACTCTCTCAATCCCCCTCATAATTTTAAACACTTCTATCAAGTCCTCTCTCAACCTCCTACACTTCAAAGAATAAAGACCTAACTTGTTCAACCTTTCTCTGTAACTTAGGAGATGAAACCCAGGCAACATTTTAGTAAACCTCCTCTGTACTCTCTCAATTTTTTTGACATCTTTCCTATAATTCGGTGACCAGAACTGTACACAATACTCCAAATTTGGGCTTACCAATGCCTTATACAATTTCAACATTACATCCCAACACCTATACTCAATGCTCTGATTAATAAAGGCCAGCATACCAAAAGCTTTCTTCACCACCCTATCCACATGAGATGCCACCTTCAGGGAACTATGCACCATTATTCCTTGATCCCTCTGTTCTACTGCATTCTTCAATGCCCTACCATTTACTATGTATGTCCTATTTTGATTAGTCCTACCAAAATGTAGCACCTCACATTTTTCAGCATTAAACTCCATCTGCCATCTTTCAGCTCACTCTTCTAACTGGCCTAAATCTCTCTGCAAGCTTTGAAAACCTACTTCATTATCCACAACTCCACCTATCTTAGTATCATCTGCATACTTACTAATCCAATTTACTGCCCCATCATCCAGATCATTAATATATATGACAAACAACATTGGACCCAGTACAGATCCCTGAGGCACACCGCTACACACCGTCCTCCAATTTGACACACAGTTAGCCACCACTACTCTCTGGCATCTCCCATCCAGCCACTGCTGAATCCATTTTACTACTTCGACATTAATGCCTAACAATTGAACCTTCCTAACTAACCTTCCGTGTGGAACTTTGTCAAAGGCCTTACTGAAGTCCATATAGACAACATCTACCGCTTTACCCTCGTCAACTTTCCTAGTAACCTCATCAAAAAATACAATAAGATTTGTCAAACATGACCTTCCATGCACAAATCTATGTTGACTGTTCCTAATCAGACCCTGTCTATCCAGATAATTATATATACCATCTCTAAGAATACTTTCCATCAATTTACCTACCACTGATGTCAAACTCACAGGCCGGTAATTGCTAGGTTTACTCTTAAAACCCTTTTTAAACAATGGAAGCACATGAGCAATACGCCAATCCTCCGGCACCATCCCCGTTTCTAATGACATTTGAAATATTTCTGTCAGAGCCCCTGCTATTTCCACATTAACTTCCCTCAAGGTCCTAGGGAATACCTTGTCCAGACCCGGAGACTTATCCACTTTTATACTCCTTAAAAATGCCAGTACTTCCTCTTCGTTAATCATCATACTTTCCATAACTACCCTTCTTGTTTCCTTTACCTTACACAATTCAATATCCTTCTCCTTAGTGAATACCGAAGAAAAGAAATTGTTCAAAATCTCCCCCATCTCTTTTGGCTCCGCACATAGCTGTCCACTCTGATTCTCTAAGGGACCAATTTTATCCCTCACTATCCTTTTGCTATTTATATAACTGTAGAAACCCTTTGGATTTATTTTCACCTTACTTGCTAAAGTTGCCTCGTATCTTCTTTTAGCTTTTCTAATTTCTTTCTTAAGATTCTTTTTACATTCTTTATATTCCTCGAGCACCTCATTAACTCCAAGCTGACTATATTTATTGTAAATCCTCTCTTTTTCTGAACCAAGTTTCCTATATCCCTTGAAAATCATGGCTCTCTCAAACTTCTAACCTTTCCTTTCAACCTAACAGGAACATAAAGATCCTGTCCCCTCAAAATTTCACCTTTAAATGACCTCCATTTCTCTATCACATCCTTCCCATAAAACAAATTGTCCCAATCCACTCCCTCTAAATCCTTTCGCATCTCCTCAAAGTTAGCCTTTCTCCAATCAAAAATCTCAACCCTGGGTCCAGACCTATCCTTCTCCATAATTATATTGAAACTAATGGTATTGTGATCACTGGACCCGAAGTGCTCCCCAACACAAACCCCTGTCACCTGCCCTATCTCATTCCCTAACAGGAGATCCAACGCTGCCCCTTCTCTAGTTGGTACCTCTATGTATTGCTGCAAAAAACTATCTTGCACACATTTGACAAACTCCAAACCATCCAGCCCTTTTACAGAATGGGCTTCCCAGTCTATGTGTGGAAAATTAAAATCTCCCACAATCACAACCTTGTGCTTACTACAAATATCTGCTATCTCCTTACAAATTTGCTCCTCCAGTTCTCGGTCCCCATTAGGTGGTCTATAATACACCCCTTTTAGCGTTACTACACCTTTCCTATTCCTCAATTCCACCCAAATAGCCTCCCTGGATGAGTCCACTAATCTACCCTGCCAAAGCACCGCTGTTATATTTTCTCTGACAAGCAATGCAACATCTCCCCCTCTTGCCCCTCCTACTCTATCATACCTGAAGCAACGAAATCCTGGAATATTTAGTTGCCAATCGCATCCCTCCTGCAACCACATTTCACTAATAGCTACAACATCACATTTCTAGATCTCAATCCATGTTCTAAGCTCATCCACCTTTCTTACAATGCTCCTAGCATTAAAATAGATGCATTTAAGAAACTCTCCACCTCTTACTCTCTTTTTATCCTTAATGGAGCAACCAACTTTGTTATCTTTTTCTTCCTTGTCCCCTACATCTTTGGTCTGAGTGCTCCTGATATCTGTCCTCGTCTATCCTCCCTCACACACTGTCTACTAGCTTTCTCTACTTGTGAACTAACCTCCTCTCTCCTAGTCTCTTTAATTTGATTCCCACCACCCAACCATTCTAGTTTAAAGTCACCTCAGTAGCTCTCGCAAATCTCCCCGCCAGGATATTGGTCCCCTGGGATTCAAGTGTAACCCGTCCTTTTTGTACAGGTCACACCTGCGCCAAAAGAGGTTCCAATGATCCAGAAATCTGAATCCCTGCCCCCTGCTCCAATCCTTTAGCCACACATTTATCCTCCACCTCATTGCATTCCTACTATCACTGTTGTGTAGCACAGACAGTAATCCCAAGATTATTACCTTTGCAGTCCTTTTTCTGAACTCCCTTCCTAACTCCCTATATTCTCCTTTCGGGACCTCTCCCATTTTCCTACCTATGTCATTGGTACCTATATGTACCACGACCTCTGGCTCCTCTCCCTCTCACTTCAGGATATCTTGGACACGATCAAAAATATCCCGGACCCTGGCACCAGAGAGGCAAACTACCATCCGTGTCTCCGGACTGCGTCCACAGAATCGCCTATCTGACCCCCTTACTATCGAGTCCCCTATTACTACTGCCCTCCTCTTCATTTCCCTACCCTTCTGAGCTACAGGCCCGGACTTTGTGCTGGAGGCATGGCCAATGTTGCTTCCCCCAGGTAAGGTGTCCTCCCCAACAGTATTCAAACAGGCGTACCTATTGTCAAGGGGCGCGGCCACTGGGGTTCTCTCTATTACCTGACTCTTCCTTTTCCCCCTCCTAACCGTGACCCTCCTGTCTGCCTCCCGTGGCCCTGGTGTGACCACCTGCTTGTAACTCCTCTCTATCACCTCCTCACTCTCCCTGACCAGACGAAGGTCGTCGAGCTGCAGCTCCAGTTCCCTAACGCCAAAACTATTTCATCTCTGCTAAGATCCTTGCATTAAAGGACAATACTCCTTTGAGTGTATAACAGGGATGTGCTATTGTTCCACTCCACCCACCCCCACTCAATTAGATCATGTCAATTCTGTCAGTATTGTGGAAATGAAGCCCAGGATCAGCCATATTGGCAGAACAAGATAGAGAGGTCACATGGTCTACTCCCTCTTCTGATTCTTATGTCCTTCTTACAAACCGAGATTCAAATAATCTTCTTTTAATTTTACACAAAGGGGAAAATATACTTGAGATTGCCCAAAGGAGTAAGGAACTCTTCTGTACATACATTGGCTAAGGATATCTTGAACATTAAGAGGGGAAACAATTTATAATTAGCTCTGTATGAGCTTATATAAACTGTGTTTTTAATCTCTGCTTCCAAGATTGCTGCCATTTTATTCTGCTGTATTGGACTCTATGCATTTCATTCCTGTATTTCTGGAGGTGGCTGAACCAACTCATAAAAGTCTCCCTCTGACCTTACACCTGAACAAAGGAACAATCCTTTAGTTCCTGACTTGGATCCTCCACATTTGCTGATCAGTTTTTATAAATATATTCAAGAGAAAATCTGCAGGTGCTGGAAGTCCAAGCAACACATGCAAAATACTGGAGGAACTCAGCATGCCAGGAGCATCTATAGAAAAGTGTACAGATGACATTCCGGGCCGAGACCCCTCATCAGGACTGATGAAAGGTCTCTGCCTGAAATGTCGATTGTACTCTTTTCCATTGATGCTGCCTGACCTGCTGAGTTCTTCCAGCATTTTATTCATAAACATATTCCGTTTCATTTCTCCAGCTTCCTTTGCCGTTCTTCCATTCTAAGTTGCACTTGCCCTCTGCGCAAACTCAGTAGATTAAATATTCACTCGTGTTTGCAGTTTAATGGCTTTTGTTGGCAGGATGTTCATTTTATTCATCAGCAGTTCAATTGTACTTGTTCGTATCTCCAACACAGTTCCGTGTCATAGACACCTTTGATCATCAACACCAGGTGAGTGCATCTCATTTTTATACACTCTTTACTGAGCTTTCGTGTCGAAGTTGGAGGTTGCTTAGAGTGGGTTTATTTCTTGGGTGCAAGGTGATTTTGTTGACACCTAACCTTTCTGAGATACACTTGCAGAATGCAACAACAGAGAGTTCTATAAATACGTCAGGAGCAATGAGGTAACCAGAGAGTGAGTACCTACTGTGTGCAGCAGGGGATGGGGGAATGTTCTAAATGTGTCCTGAAGACGGGTCTTGGCCCAAAACATTTCCTGTTTATTCATTTCCATAGATGCTGCCTGACCTGCAGAGTTCCTAAAGCATTTTGCGTGTGTTACTTTGGATTTCTAGCATCTGCAGACTTTCTCATGTTTCTGATTTAATCTGTATTCACCAAGGAGGAGGACATATAAAGTAAGAAGTTCAGGAGGGATACATTGATGGTCTGGAGCATATCCACATTAAGAAGCGGGTGGCTCAGATGTCATGGAATGCATGAGGTTCAATAAATCCCAGGAGCTAGATTAGATTCAGCTCATGTTGCAATGGGAAGTGAGGAAAGAGATAGCTGGCACCTTGATAAAGCTTTTGGCATCTTAGTTAGCCAGAGGTGAGGTGCAAGAAGATGAGAGGAGAACTAATGCTCTTCCTTTATTGAAGAAGTGTAGTAGGGATAATCCAAGTACCTAGGCTGGCATACCAAACTTTGGTGGTAAGAGATTATTGAACAAAATTCAGAGGGTTAGGATTTATATGCACTTGGAATGGCAGGATCTGATCAGGGACAGTTACCATGGTTTTGTGGGAAGAAAGTCCTGTCTCACTAATGTGACTGAGTTGTTTATTGAAGTAACTAAGAAGATTAATGAAGGCAGGTTGGTAGAGTTTGTTTGCATGGGCTTTAGTAAGGCACTTGACATCTTTCTTTATAGGTTGGTCCAGAACATTGGTGCACAGGGGATCCAAAACAAGCTGGCTAATTGGATCCAAAATATGTTTGGTAATAGGAGAAAGGGGGTGGAAATGAAAGGTTGGTTTTTCTGATTGGAAATCTGTGACTAGAGGCAAACTGCAGGGATTGATCCTAAACCCTGGGAGCTTGTGATACATTTTAACAACTTGGTGCCACACGTCAAACTGGCCATGAGAAGGAGGCAGGGATGACAAGGCCAACCCCTTTCTGCTCACCCTCCTTTTGGGAAAATATTAGTTCATTGTTATCACACGTGCTTTGTTTGTAGCCCGAAATAAGTTCATTGTCCCTTGTTTTTTGCTCAGTCTTGGAGTCATCTTTTTGTAAGTAATGCTGTGTCTTTAGAGGAATTGTTAGTTTCTGAAACTCTAGTTAATGTTTTCTTTTGGACCTTTTTTTTGTACCTCGCCTGCAGTGAAGCCTTGTTAGATATTTTCCTCTACTTCTGTGTGACTTTTCTCTGCAATTAGGTTCTCCATTATTCAGTGTGAGGAAAGTTGAAACTGAAGAAGGATGTCAATGTAGGGTCTTTTATGAGGATCATCACCTTGCTGTGTGGGGAGGATTGTGGGTGTCAGATCATGAGAGTGATGCTATCTTGAGCTTAATTATCTGATGCTTAGGTCCTGGTAAGGTCAAGGGGAAGGTTCTAGACAGAGTGTCCCAACCAAGCCTTCAACGGTGTAGCTGGTGAACGGTGATGACGAATCACAAGATGTGATGTCCAGGTAGGCAACTCACTTCTGAATGGCGGTGCTGGCTCGAAGGGCTGAATGGCCTACTCCTGCACCTATTGTCTATTGTCTATTATCATTGCACCAATACTCATTGCTCTCAAAGTGGCTGCTCATTGGTTGGGGGTAACATGGTGTGCATTTGGTGGTAGAATGGCGTGAAATGGATACTTTGGTCCAGCAAGCAAAACAATATTAACTCAATAACCATGTTAAATTTCTGTGAACTGGAGAGACTTACACTCAGTGGCCACTCTTTTAGGTACACCTGTGATCTGCTTGTTAATGCAAATTTATAACCAGCCAATCAGTTCTTCAGGCCAAGCATCAGAATGGGAAAATATGTCAATGAGTGACTTTGACAGTTGAATGATTGCTGGTGTCAGATGGGGAGGTTTGAGTATCTCAAACTGCTGATTTCCAGGGATTTTCATGTACAGCAGACAATATTGTGATGAACAAAAAGAACATACGTAATGAGTGGCAGGTCTCTGGGTGCAAATGCTTTGTTAATGAGAGAAGTCAGATAGAACATAGAACATGGAACATAGAATAGTACAGCACAGTACAGGCCCTTCGGCCCACAATGTTGTGCCGACCCTCAAACACTGCCTTCCAGATGAGAATTGCCTGACTGGTGCAACTTGATACTACGTGTTACAGTCATTACGTGAAGAGCATTGCTGAACGCACCATGTGTTGAACCTTGACGTTGCTGAACCTCACTGCAGCAGAAGATCATAAACGTACACTCAGTGGCCACTTTACCGGATACAGGAGGTACCTAATAAAGTGGCCACTGGTGTATATATTGATTCTTGAGGTACTGTATTGTACTCAATATTGTATTAGACTACAGCATCCTCTACTGGATTTTACTTGCAACATCGAAGATTAAAAATATAAACAAGATTCTGCAGATGCTGGAAATCCAGAGTAACACACACAAAATGCTGGAGGAACTCAGCAGGTCAGGCAGCAACTATGGAGAGGAATAAAGAGTTGACGTTTCAGGCTGAGAACCTTCACCAGGGTAGTAGATTTGAATGCTTAAACATTATTACATTCTTTTAAATAGTGTATTTTTAAAAGAACATAATTTGAGCAATTAACTAACAATCAGGAATCAGCAACTTTATCACAGTTGTTTAATATTTTAACATACAGCATCACACAGCATTCTAACCGAAAGTACGTACGCAGCGTTCAGTCAGTCAGTAAGTGTTACACAGACTGACTGGTCCAAGTTTATAAGTTTATTTACTTCCAAAAAACAATGTCACTACCTTGCACTATTTCATTTGTGGAAAGTAATGTCAATTATCAAAAAAATATATGGAAACAGACTGTCTACTGCTACCTGTTATATTCTTGCTGCCAAACATTGACAACTGCATTGGTGCTGCTTCATGCTGAGCTCATCAGTTTCACTAACTTTGCCCCCATCTTCTACCCTGTCCTTAAATCCACTTCCCCGATCTCTCGGAATCCTTCTCTGGAGACAGACAGTCTACTGTTAAGTTCTATTCTAGTCTTGGTGAAGGTCTCGGCCCTTCAAGATACAGCCCGGAGTAGGCCCTCCTGAGCTTTTGAGTTGCACCATCCAGCAACCCCTGACTGATCCCGAGTCTAATCACAGATCACTTTACAATGACCAATTAACCTACCAACCAGTGTGACTTTGGACAGTGGAAGGGAACTGGAGCACCTGAAGGAAACTTAGGGAGCAGCAGAAATCGAACTAGAGTCACTAATACTGTAAAAGTTTTGTGCTAACCACTATGCTACTGTCCTGCCCTATATATTTCCACAGATGCTGCCTTTCCTCCAGCAATTTGTGTACATTTCTCTGGATTTCCAGCATCTGCAGAATCTCTAGTGTCCCCTGGAGTGAGCTGGCTGCAGAGATCAAAGTGGGGGAGCAGTGAGAGAGGGCTTCATTGAACTCCCGTCGAAACTTTATGGTAAGCATCCCTTGGAGAGACTTCTCAGTGGAATTTGTTTAGATTTAATGAATTGAGTACAGTTACTTGTTTACAACTGTTATCAAGCATCTTAGGTTGTTGAATTTTCACATTTTAAACTTTTTATCTTTGAGCTAGTTAATTAATTGTTAACAGGTTTTGAATGATTCTGAAGGTTAGTTATTAAAAAGTAATGGTTGATAGTTGGTTATGACCTGGGAGTGGTACGGACTGTAACGGTTGGCGTAACGCCATGACAGAGCCGGCTGTAGCGGTGGACCTAACACCACAACGGCGTTAGCTGTAACGGTGGACGTAATATTGGCGTAACGCTATGACAATATTAAACTCTAAAGACTCTGGAAACTAGTGTGCATGAAAATCCCAGGAAATCAGCAGTTTCTGAGATACTCCAGCCACCCCTGACCTGCACCAATGATTATTCCATGGTCAAGGTCACATAAATCACATTTCTTCCCCATTCTGATGTTTTGTCTGGGGGCACAAACTGCTCACAAGACTCCAAGTGAGGCCTCACCAGTGCTTTATAAAGTCTCAACATTACATCCCTGCTTTTATATTCTAGTCCTCTTGAAATGAATGCTATCATTGCATTTGCCTTCGGCATCACAGACTCAACCTGCAAATTAACCTTTAGAAAATCCCGCTCAAGGACTCCCAAGTCTCTTTGTGCCTCAGTTTTTGTACTTTCTTTCCATTTAGAAAATAGTCAACCCTTTCATTTCTCTATCAAAGTGCATGGACATGCACTTCCCAATACAGTATTCCATCTGCCACATCTTTGCCCATTTTCCTAAACTAAATCCTTCTGTAGCCTCTCTAATTCCTCAAAACTACCTGCTCCTCCACCCATCTTTGTACCATCTGCAAACTTTGCAGCAAAGCCATCAATTCCATCATCCAAATCATTGACACATAATGTGAAAAGAGTCCGTCCCAACACAGACCCCTGTGGACCACCACCAGTCACCAGCAGCCAACCAGAAGAGGCTCCCTTTATTCCCATTATTTGCTTCCTGCCAATCAGCTACTGCTTATCCGTGCCAGAATTTTCCTGTAACACCAGGGGCTCGTAATTTGTTAAGCAGCCTCATAAGCCTTGTCAAAGCTTCTGAAAATCCAAGTACACAATATCAACCGATTCTCATTTGTCTACCCTACAAAGAACGCCAACAGATCTGTCAGGCAAGATTTTCCCTTGAGGAAACCATGTTGACTATGACCTACTTTATCATGTGCCTCCAAGTACTCTGAAACCACATCCTTAACAATCGACTGCAACATCTTCACATAGACTAAATGGCCTATAGTTTCCTTTCTTCAGCCTTTCTCCCTTCTTGAAGAGTGGCGTGACATTTTCAATTTTTCAGTCTTCTGGAATCATTCCAGAATTAAGTGATTCTTGAAAGATCATTACTAATGTCTCTAAAATATCTTCAGATACTTCTTTCAGAACCCTGGGCTGTACACCATATAGCCAGGGTGGCTTACCTACCATCAGATCATTCAGATTCCCAAGAACCTTCTCTCTAGTAGTGGCAACTTCCAACACTTCATGACCCCTGACAACTGGAACTTCCACCATGCTGCTAGTTCTTCCACAAAGAAGATTGTTGCAAAATACTGATTCATTTCATCCACTATTTCCTTTTGCCTCATTACTAACTCTCCAGGATAATTTTCCAGTGGTCCAATATCCACTCTCACCTCTCTTTTACACTTTATGTATCTAAAGAAACTTTTGGTATCCTCTTTAATATTATTGGCTAGTTTACTTCCATATTCCATCTTTGCCTTCTCAATGACATATTTTAATTGCCTTCTGTTGGTTTTTAAAAGCTTCCCAATCCTCTAACTTCCCACTAATCTTTGCTCTAATACATGCTCCTCTTTGGCTTTTATGTTGCCTTTGACTTCTCTTGTTAGCCATGGTAGTGTCATCTTGCTTTTAGAATACTTTTTCCTCTTTGGGATGTATATATCCTTGCCTTCAGAAATGCTTCCACATATTCTAGCCATTGCTGCTCTGCTATTATCCCTGCCAGTGTTCTTTTCCAATCAATTCTGGCCAACTCCTCTCTCATGCCTCTGAAATTCCCTTTACTCCACTGTAATACTGATACACCTAACTTCTCCCTGTGAAATTTCAGGGTAAATTTGATCATATTATTATCACTTACCCCTTGGAGTTCTTTAACCTTAAGCTCTATAATCAATAGCAGTTCATTGCACATCACCTAATCCAGAATAACTGATCCCCTAGTGGGTTCAACAAAGAGCAGTTCTAGAAAGTTATTTTATAGGCACTCTAGAAATACCTCCTTCTGGAATGCTGCACCAACCTGATTTTTCCGATCTATCTGCATATTGAAATCTCCCATGACTATTTTAACATTGCCCCTTTGGCATCTATTTTCTATCTCCCATTGTAATTAGTAAACCACATCCTTATGACTGTTTGGGGGTCTGGATACAACTCCAGTCAGGGTCTTTTTACAGTTATATAACCATATAACAATTACAGCATGGAAACAGGCCATCTCGGCCCTTCTAGTCCGTGCCGAACTCTTACCCCATCCTAGTCCCACCGACCTGCACTCAGCCCATAACCCTCCATTTCTTTCCTGTCCATATATCTATCCAATTTAACTTTAAACAACGACATAGAACCTGCCTCAACCACTTCTGCTGGAAGCTCATTCCACACAGCTACCACTCTCTGAGTAAAGAAGTTTCCCCTCATGTTACCCCTAAACTTTTGTACTCTAATTTTCAACCCATGCCCTCTTGTTTGAATCATCCCCACTCTCAATGGAAAAAGTCTAATCACGTCAACTCTATCTATCCCCCTCTTAATTTTAAACACCTCTATCAAGCCCCCCCTCAAACTTCTACGCTCCAAAGAATAAAGACCTAACTTGTTCAACCTTTCTCTGTAACTTAGGAGATGAAACCCAGGCAACATTTTAGTAAACCTCCTCTGTACTCTCTCAATTTTATTGACATCCTTCCTATAATTCGGTGACCAGCAATTATTCCTTATAATTGCGGTTCATCAACTCTATCCACAAAAATTCAACATCTTCCAAGCCTATGTCATCTCTTTCTAACGATTTGATTTATTTTTTTAACTGAAAGAGCAGTGTCACCCCCCTCTGCCTTCCTGCCTATCCTTTTGATACAACGTGTATCCTTGAACATGAAGCTCCTGGCTATAATCTTCTTTCAGCCATGATTCAGTGATGCCTACAACATCATACCTGCCAATCTGTAACTGTGCTACAAGTTCATCTACCTTATTCCGTGTACTGCGCGCATTCAAATACAACAACTTCAGTCCTGCATTCTCCCTTTTAGATTTTGTCTGCCTTTTGCATTGCAACTCATCCTGTTGACTGCAATTTTGCCCTTTCGCAGCCTCTCCTTGTTAGGAGTCTCACTACACATGGCCTTTTTTAGCAAACCAACTTCCTCATCCTCAGCATTATCACTCCAGTTCCCACACCCATGTAGTTATAGGTCAATGGAGTTTATGAAAGGTAAGCCATTGAGTGGTACCGGCTTCATGCCCTGGTGAGCTGGACACACTGGAAGTCAGCTCTGGCAGACTAGGCGGATGAGATGCAACAGCCGGGATGATGGTTCTGCAATGCTCCATTAAGAATGAAAGGCATGACAAGGTATAGAAGATGTCACGTTCATCTAGCGTCCCAGTTTCTGACACTTGTTCATATCACTGGACTTGGACTTCTGAGGTCAAGAGAGAGGAACTGCCCAGTGCCATGGCTTTACCACATTAAAAACCAACCTGTCATCACCAGACATAACAGACAACAACCACCAACCACACACATATATATATAGGATTGTTTTGTATTTAGCATGGCAGTATATTGTTGAATATTAGATTATGAAGACACGCAGTCCTCTTTTATTGTCATTTAGTAATGCATGCATTAAGAAATACAGAAACATAAAAAAATAGAAAATAGGTGCAGGAGTAGGCCATTCGGCCCTTCGAGCCTGCACCGCCCTTCAGTATGATCATGGCTGATCATCCAACTCAGAACCCTGCACCAGCCTTCCCTCTATACCCACTGATCCCTTTAGCCACAAGGGCCATATCTAACTCCCTCTTAAATATAGCCAATGAACTGGCCTCAACTGTTTCCTGTGACAGAGAATTCCACAGATTCACCACTCTCTGTGTGAAGAAGTTTTTCCTAATCTCGGTCCTGAAAGGCTTCCCCTTTATCCTCAAACTGTGACCCCTCGTTCTGGACTTCCCCAACATTGGGAACAATCTTCCTGCATCTAGCCTGTCCAATCCCTTTAGGATTTTATACGTTTCAATCAGATCCCCCCTCAATCTTCTAAATTCCAACGAGTATAAGCCTAGTTCATCCAGTCTTTCATCAAATGAAAGTCCTGCCATCCCAGGAATCAAGCTGGAGAACCTTCTTTGTACTCCCTCTATGGCAAGGATGTCTTTCCTCAGATTAGGGGACCAAAACTGCACACAATACTCCAGGTGTGGTCTCACCAAGGCCTTGTACAACTGCAGTAGTACCTCCCTGCTCCTGTACTTGAATCCTCTTCCTATAAATGCCAGCATACCATTCGCCTTTTTCACCGCCTGCTGTACCTGCATGCCCACTTTCAATGACTGGTGTATAATGACACCCAGGTCTCGTTGCACCTCCCCTTTTCCTAATCAGCTACCATTCAGATAATAATCTGTTTTCCTATTTTTGCCACCAAAGTGGATAACTTCACATTTATCCACATTAAATTGCATCTGCCATGAATTTGCCCGCTCACCTAACCTATCCAAGTCACCCTGCATCCTCTTAGCATCCTCCTCACTGCTAACACTGCCACCCAGCTTCGTGTCATCCGCAAACTTGGAGATGCTGCATTTAATTCCCTCATCTAAGTCATTAATATATATTGTAAACAACTGAGGTCCCAGCACTGAGCCTTGCGGTACCCCACTGGTCACTGCCTGCCATTCTGAAAAGGTCCTGTTTATTCCCACTCTTTGCTTCCTGTCTGCCAACCAATTCTCTATCCACATCAATACCTTACCCCCAATACCCTGTGCTTTAAGTTTGCACACTAATCTCCTGTGTGGGACCTTGTCAAAAGCCTTTTGAAAATCCAAATATACCACATCCACTGGTTCTCCCCTATCCACTCTACTAGTTACATCCTCAAAAAATTCTATGAGATTCGTCAGACATGATTTTCCTTTCACAAATCCATGCTGACTTTGTTCGATGATTTCACCACTTTCCAAATGTGCTGTTATCACATTTTTGATAACTGACTCTAGCAGTTTCCCCACCACCGATGTTAGGCTAACCGGTCTATAATTCCCTGGTTTCTCTCTCCCTCCTTTTTTAAAAAGTGGGGTTACATTAGCCACCCTCCAATCCTCAGGAACTAGTCCAGAATCTAAAGAGTTTTGAAAAATTATCACTAATGCATCCACTATTTCTTGGGCTACTTCCTTAAGCACTCTGGGATGCAGACCATCTGGCCCTGGGAATTTATCTGCCTTTAATCTCTTCAATTTACCTAACACCACTTCCCTACTAAGATGTATTTCCCTCAGTTCCTCCATCTCACTGGACCCTCTGTCCCCTACTATTTCCGGAAGATTATTTATGTCCTCCTTAGTGAAGATAGAACCAAAGTAATTATTCAATTGGTCTGCCATGTCCTTGCTCCCCATAATCAATTCACCTGTTTCTGTCTGTAGGGGACCTACATTTGTCTTAACCAATCTTTTTCTTTTCACATATCTATAAAAGCTTTTACAGTCAGTTTTTATGTTCCCTGCCAGTTTTCTCTCATAATCCTTTTCCCCCTTCCTAATTAAGCCCTTTGTCCTCCTCTGCTGAACTCTGAATTTCTCCCAGTCCTCAGGTGATACAATATTTCCTCCGGTGTGATATCACAAAACACATGACAGACCAAGACTGAAAAAACTGACAAAACCACATAATTATAACATATAGTTACAACAGTGCAACAATATCATAACTTGATGAAGAAGTCCATGAGCACAGTAAAAGTTCAAAGTCTCTCAGATGTGCCACATCTCATGCAGACGGGAGAAGGAAGAACTCTCCCTGCCATGCCGACCACAGTCCGACTCTGAGTCATCCGAAACCTTCGAGCTCTGATCAGCTCTCCGACACCGAATACTGAGTGCCATCTCTGTCCAAACGATTCGACCTCAATCTCGGTCGCCAACAGCAGGCAAAGCCGGGGATTTTGAGGCCTACCCTCCAAAAGATTCCCGACCACGCAGTAACAACAGCAGCGAACGAGCGTTTCAGAAATTTCTCCAGATGTTCCTTTGTGCTTTCACGTCCCCCTCCATCAAATCAGAATTGTCCACAGCCCCTATTTAACGGATACAATATCATTTTCACTGGAGGGCTGCGCACGCGCGGTGCGCTGCTCTCTCTCCTCCCGCTGAGAGATTTATGTCATATACACCTTATATGAACTTGTACATCTACAGAGTATTTTTATTTTCTGTTGATACTGAGTTAATATAATTTTATATACTGTATGTTATGTTTACTGTCTTTTACTCATTGGTCCCAGAGGAACATTGTTTCATTGAGCTGTATACTGACATGGTGTGTAGTGATGACAGAAGTGCAGAGGGGGAGACTCGAAAGTGGTTTGAACAGTTCACTGAATTTAATAAGAACTGTGCAGAACAAAAGGACAATAATAAATGCTAGGCCAACAAAGCCATTAACTAAAACTCTCACACTAAAAGCTCATGCCGTCTCTGTGTCTTGTAAGCAATAACTTAACACTAAATTCATTTTGCTCCTTTACAGTACCAATCTAAACTGCAGACTTCTTTCCCGGAATGAGGACAAGGTAAGTAGGGGGTGTTGCTGTTGCCGTGCTTCAGTCTAGACTCGACAAGACTGAGATGAAAGGAAGGGAGTTAAATACAATCACAACGAAATCCTAATTGGCTGGAACATACTTGCACAGGAGTGTGATTGCTCTCCCCTTTCAACTGCCTGCCTGCAAGGGTGCCGAGGCTCCGTGGCAGAGTCCATGGTTGTGACATATGCATGTGGACTGTTGAATGACAATAAATTTGAACTTCTACTTGTGTATAAAACCCCAGGTTAACCATTTGGATCTGGGGTTGCTGCTTGTCTTTCAGTGAAGCTATGGGACCTAATTGATAGGAACCGTAAGGGAATTTCAGAGTTTGTGTTTGGAACCACACAATGGCTTCCCTTTCATAAAGCCCACTGACAGTGATGTAATCATCTATCCCTGTACATGTAAAGAAACGACTGTTAATGGATAACGAAAGTCACTATCATTATCCAATGACAATAATTATTTATGTGTAAAGAAGATTAATCTTATTAATTTAATAAAATGATTTTGAATCATATGTCCAAGTCAATACATGCAACATCAGATTCAAAAGCACCCTTTCACTTTTACAGCCAATTCATTTTTCTATGCAGCATAATTACTTCCAGTAATACTGTCAGTAAATTCATGTTTTACCATTAGAGAGTTGAGAAGCCCTGTTAATTTCTCAGCTGCATGAATCTCTTGACACCTGGTAATTTGAAGTGAAGCACTCTAAACCATGTGGTGTATGTGTGAAGTGCAAGGACATACTGTCCCGTGCTGTTTGTGTAAAGTGCAAGGACACACTGTCTCGTGGTGTGTGTGTAATATGTGAGGACACACTTTCCCGTGTGGTGTGTGTGTAAAGTGCAAGGACACACTGTCTCGTGCAGTGTGTGTAATATGTGAGGACACACTTTCCCGTGTGGTGTGTGTGTAAAGTGCAAGGACACACTGTCCAGTGGTGTGTGTGTGAAGTGTGAGGACACACTCTCCCGTGTGGTGTGTGTGTAAAGTGTGAGGACACTCTCCGTGTGGTGTGTGTGTAAAGTGTGAGGACACTCTCCGTGTGGTGTGTGTGTAAAGTGTGAGGACACTCTCCGTGTGGTGTGTGTGTAAAGTGTGAGGGCACACTCTCCCGTGTGGTGTGTGTGTAAAGTGTGAGGACACACTGTCCAGTGGTGTGTGTGTGAAGTGTGAGGACACACTTTCCCGTGTGGTGTGTGCGGGTAAGGTACAAGGACACACTGTCTCGAGGTGTGTGTAAAGTGTGAGGACACACTGTCTCGTGGTGTGTGTGTGTGAAGTGCAAGGACACTCTCCGTGTGGTGTGTGTGTAAAGTGTGAGGACACACTTTCCCATGTGGTGTGTGTGTGTAAGGTACAAGGACACACTGTCTCGTCTGGTGTGTGTGTAAAGTGTGAGGACACTCTCCCGTGTGGTGTGTGTATAAAGTGCAAGGACACACTGTCTCAAGGTGTGTGTAAAGTGTGAGAACACACTGTCTCGTGGTGTGTGTGTGAAGTGCAAGGACACACTGTCTCTTGCGGTGTGTGTAAAGTGCAAGCACATACTGTCCCGTGCTGTTTGTGTAAAGTGTGAGGACACACTCTCTCGTGTGGTGGGTGTAAAGTGCAAGGACACACTGTCCAGTGGTGTGTGTGTAAAGTGCAAGGACACACTGTCTCGTGCAGTGTGTGTAAAGTGCAAGGACACACTGTCTCGTGCGGTGTGTGTAATGTGTGAGGACACACTCTCCCGTGTGGTGTGTGTATAAAGTGCAAGGACACACTGTCTCAAGGTGTGTGTAAAGTGTGAGAACACACTGTCTCGTGGTGTGTGTGTGAAGTGCAAGGACACACTGTCTCTTGCGGTGTGTGTAAAGTGCAAGCACATACTGTCCCGTGCTGTTTGTGTAAAGTGTGAGGACACACTCTCTCGTGTGGTGGGTGTAAAGTGCAAGGACACACTGTCCAGTGGTGTGTGTGTAAAGTGTGAGGACACTCTCCGTGTGGTGTGTGTGTAAAGTGTGAGGACACACTTTCCCATGTGGTGTGTGTGTGTAAGGTACAAGGACACACTGTCTCGAGGTGTGTGTAAAGTGTGAGGACACACTCTCTCATGCAGTGGGTGTAAAGTGCAAGGACGCACTGTCCTGTGCAGTTTGTGTAAAGTGCACAGACACTGATGGATCTGACCTTTCTGTTGTATCACCTTCTCAGAGGAACATTACCTGTGGCTGAAAGGGCAGACATTGGCTTTGTACCCTGGTTTTCCCCAGCTATATCTTTGCATTTGGAAAGCCTCTTTTTGATTGTGCATTTGAAGAAAAGTTGTGGATTCACAAAAAAACTGTGAAACAAACATGAATTTAGCGTTGAATGCATGATGAATATTGAATCCATTCAATGAACCTTGAACTTTGCAATTTTAGATAATCACACCAGCTTTTTTTTTCACTCCTGACCAGTACATTGTGCTCCTCTGAGAATCAGAATCAGGTTCACTATCACCAACGTATGCCGTGAAATGTGTTGTTTTGCAGCAGCAGTACAGTGAAATACATAAGAAAATCTAAAAATCTCAAATCTCCAACATCTACCCCATCTCTCCCCATCCCCCCTATAATGGGCCCTCTCTATCTTTACACTTCTTCCATCCTTCCCACCTTCCCCACCTGCTTACGTACTCCCACCTATCACCTGGCAGCCCCTTCCCACCAATCCACCACACTCCAAAATACTTGCCATCTTTCCTCATCTGCCCCAGTCCTGAAGCAGGGAGCCAACTCTCCATGCCTTTTGCCACCACAGATGCTGCCTGACCTGCTGGGCTCTTCCAGCAGTTGGTTTTATTTGGCTGTAAATGACAGTATCTGTAGCCTCTGTTTTCCCCATTCTTGAAGATGCAAGTTCAATTCTCACCATGAATTCTATGGTATATGATCAAGGCCAATTCGTTCTGTCCAGTTACTTGGCGGTTTCTATATCTGCTGTGTTTAACTTCACTGAACATACAAACTGTCAGACTGGCATATCTAAATAAACACTTCCATGCCCTCAAAATAATTCAATCTCACTAATTCGGAGTAATTTAACACGCCTTCTCTTTCTGACCAAAATAAAAGATTTATCAGCTTCAGTCTGATTTAACTATTTATCTTTATTTATCGAAAAATGGATGGCACTGTGAAATGGAAGGGTTAGTCTGATCTGTGAGAAGGCAAAAGGGTCAACACAATGCCATGGGATGAAGGACCTGTATTGTGCTGGTACGTTCTATGTTTAACTATACACTGAAAATTCAAGATTTTTTTGTTCTCGTAACTCATAATAAGAACAGCCAATTTTATTATTGAGCAATTTATTGCTTAAAATATGGCCCCTTTAATTGATGTGTAGCATTCAACAGTGAGGAAAAGAAGGAAAATTAGGTTTATTCAAAGTCTTAGACAACTCCTGGACAATTCCTTGGACTAAGACTGAGTTCCAGGTTTACAATGGTGCTCACTGTGTTGTATCCTAAATAGGAAAGCCGCAAAATGTGAGGCAAAATGCAAAATACCACATATCAAGTTCAGATTTAATTGTCATTCAACCGTACTTGAATACCCACAAATACAGCCACATGAAACAGCGTTACTCTGGAGCCATGATACAAAACACAGTACCGACAGTCATACACAGCACAAGGCAGTTATAAGATGAAAGTAAACATATAGTCACACAAAAAATAAAATAGAGCCCAAGTCCCTGAGTCCATGAACGTTATCGACAAGAGCAAACCCACGGCAGTATGCAGACAAATGGAATCCAGCCTGTCTTTCCCCAGATGAACACTGGAGGGCAGCACCAACAGCAGCATGGACACCGAACCACTTCACCTCCGGGCACTGACTCAACGTCTCTCTGTAGCAGGCAGCAACATGATCTGCACCAAGTCCAGCTCCTCCACCAACGAGCAACTTGCTAATGGAGTAGACCAGCAGAACTTGAAGTTCTTAATGTCCAGCACTGTCTTGTGATCGTTAAAAAATACATTTAGAAAATACAAAAGCACCTTTGGTTGGCCCCAGAGAAGCTGCTATGAGCACTGTCATCTTACTGGAGATGATGCTACTTATTTGAAAGAAGGTACAGAGAATGCTGGTCGTAGCCAGTAGGGGACATCTGATTGAGGCAGAAGCCGAGTTTATCCATCAGGATGATAACTTCTCCATGGAAATTCAGAGCAAGTTAATCACAAGTTCCATACATTAGAAATCCCTTCCTAATTTCTGCACTTTGATTGATATTAATAGTGACCCTCTGTGATAAGAGACTCAGGCGAGGATGGTAGGGATCCAAGTGCAGGAGTATCCAAGACCGGAATCGAGACTGAGATGAGGCCAGGGTACTAAAGAACACGCTAGATGAAAATCTAAAGTAGAGCTGACGATCGAGCACTGAATCTCCTTCTTCTTCTTCTGACTTACAATGGTGGTTGCAGTCCAATTTAAAGGTGCATTCCCACCACCAACTGGACTGGAGTGTGGTGTAGAGGAGCACTGAACCTCAGTCCTCAGTTCGGCTGCTCTTTAAATATTAAAATCCTGATACCAAATCATGGCTGCCAACTAGCAGGCCGGGACTGAGCACCAGTCTTGGCGGAATGTTGTATCCATATTCCGGAGAGTCGGAGCGTCTAAACACTGGAAGCTGGTGTGGTCGGGTGCGTATCGTAACACCTTTATGATTCATCTTGTGGCAACTTAATGGAATGAAATAGTTCCCATTTCCTTCAGAGAGCTGACTTGCACGAACACATTTCTGGTAGTCCCCTTCCTCAAGTCAAGTCAAGTTTATTGTCATTTCGACCATAAACTGCTGGTACAGTACACAGTAAAAATGAAACAACATTCCGCCAAGACCCTGGTGCTACATGAAACAACACAAAACTACACTAGACTAAGTGAGACAACACAAGGCTACACTAGACTATGTAAAATAACACAAAAACTACACTAGACTACAGACCTACACAGGACTACATAGAGTGCACAAAACAGTGCAGGGCAGTACAATAAATAATAAACAAGACAATAGGCACAGTAGAGGACAAATTACAATATAATAATAAATGATGTAGATGTCAGTCTAGAGTCTGAGTATTGAGGAGTCTGATGGCTTGGGGGAAGAAACTGTTACATAGTCTGGTCGTGAGAGCCCGAATGCTTCGGTGCCTTTTGCCAGATGGCAGGTGGGAGAAGAGTTTGTATGAGGGGTGCGTGGGGTCCTTCATAATCCTGTTTGCTTTACGGGTGCAGCGTGTGGTGTAAGTGTCTGTAATGGCGGGAAGAGAGACGCCGATGATCTTCTCAGCTGACCTCACTATCCACTGCAGGGTCTTGTGATCCGAGATGGTGCAATTTCCGAACCAGGCAGTGATGCAGCTGCTCAGGATGCTCTCAATACAACCTCTGTAGAATGTGGTGAGGATGGGGGACGGGAGATGGACTTTTCTCAGCCTTCGCAGAAAGTAGAGACGCTGCTGGGCTTTCTTATCTATGGAGCTGGCATTGAGGGACCAGGTAAGATTATCCGCCAGTTCAACACCAAGAAATTTGGTGTTCTTAACAATCTCTATGGAGGAGCAGTCAATGTTCAGCGGAGAGTGGTCACTCTGTGTTCTCCTGAAGTCAACAACCATCTCTTTCGTTTTCTTCACATTCAGAGACAGGTTGTTGGCTCTGCACCAGTCCGTTAGCCGCTGCACCTCCTCTCTGTATGCTGACTCATCGTTCATGCTGATGAGACCCACCACGGTCGTGTCATTGGCGAACTTGATGATGTGATTCTTTATTTCAGTTCTGGTGTGATTCTCTCCAAAAGTTTATTCCTCGTCCATGTAGTGTGCCAACACCAGTTGGAGAGTGATATCTTCCTGTCAGAAGCATCAGTCAATGTAAAAATTTCATGATGATAGGAATTTGTTTTTTTTAAAAGTGGGCTAATGATTGTATTAACATAAACAATCAAGCATTTAACAAACATGAAGGTTAGAAAAGGGAAAGAGAAATCTAAAATGCAAACACGAGGAAATCTGCAGATGCTGGAATTTCAAGCAACACACATAAAAGTTGTTGGTGAACGCAGCAGGCCAGGCAGCATCTCTAAGAAGAGGTACAGTTGACGTTTCGGGCCAAGACCCTCTCAGCCGAAACGTCGACTGTACCTCTTCCTAGAGATGCTGCCTGTCCTGTTGCGTTCACCAACAACTTTTATGTGTGTTGCTTAAAGAGAAATCTGACAGGATGTGGGAAGAGCTGGAATTTCGCAATCAAAATCTCTCCTTTGAAGACCAATGTACATTTGATTTCAGTTCTATGTAAGAAAAAAGTTTCAGAGAAATTGTATTCATTAAGTCAATTAACAATCCAATGCTGTCTACCACTGGCAGCCAAAATGGCATAAAAGCTTCTTAAAATCTAGTGGTTAATTTATATATCTGATAGTCCAGCTGCCCCTCCCTTTGTAGGTGCCTTTAAACTTTATATTATTTCTCGTGTCAAAGAGAAACATTGTTGAAAATTTAAACATAATGATAATTTATTTTGAGTTACATCCTTTGATTGCCATGAGATTTTCCGTCTTCTGAGTGAATTTATATGGTAACATGGCGCAGTATAAACAGTCATTAGGGAATGGAGTCTACATAACTTTCACAGTCAAAAATACATTAACAGCAGCCTGTATCTGTTGGGCATCTCACAAAGAATTAGTCTGCAGCAGTTGAGTCCAATAGCTTGTGCAAATGCTTTTAACCATCCATCCTGCCTTCTTCATTCATATAATGCAATTAACATCTTCACCACTCCATTTATATAATGCAATTAACATCTTTCGAAGTGAGCTGAAGTGTTTCTGGCCATTATAGAGTATAACGTGACTCATGATTCATAGCACAGCACAATCAATATCCACAGTGCAGCAACCAATACACTAACAATGATTCATATCTTACTACTGATGTTTTTCCTCACTTCATTGGAATTTTATTTAAAGTGGGAAAGGATGAAAGCAGCAAGTGATAGACATCTCTGAGGGATGCCACACCTGACAAATCCAGTACATGGAGAACTGAAGGTTTACGGGAATGCCCCCGTGAGTGCAAGGGATAACATGTGAGGAGCGTTTGATGGCTCTGGGCCTGTACTCGCTGGAATTTAAATCTCATTGATCCCACGTATTTCTTAACACATGTCAGTGATAATAAGCCTGATTCTGATTTGATTCTGAAATCTACTGATTACTAAAAGATATACGTAGATAGAGTTGGTGTTGAGAGGGTATGGGTGAGTCTAGGACCAGAGGGCACAGCCTCAGAGTAAAAGGGTATCCCTTTAGAACAGAGGTGAGGAGAAATTTCTTTAGCCGGGAGGCAGTGAATCTGTGGAATTCATTGCTGTGTGATGGCTGTCACTGAGCATATTCAAAATGAGGGTGGATAGGTTCTTGATTAGCCACGGTGTCAATGCTCATAGAGAGAAGCAGGAGGATGGGGTTGGGAGGGAAGGTCAATAGGCAGAGCAGACTTGATGGGCTGCACTACCCAATTTTGTTCCTGTGTCTTATGGTCCATCTCATCCAGTGAACAATAATGATCTATTAAGTGTTGATTGCGAAGGACGAGGCTCCAAGTATTTCTATGTCTTCCACTACAACAGTGCCCAGCATTTAAATCCAAAGACAAAGCTGGACCATTTGCTCATGTCCTGACAAAAGTGTAGGTAATTTATCATGGCCTCCTCCATGGAAATTCGTAGCCAATTCATTCCAACACACTGTAGACCCCAACAGCATGTCAACACTGATTAACTGGTCTCATTGCTCAGCTACACTTAATTTACTTGTGCCCCTATCTAAAGTTTGGACAAAAAATGTTAATTTTATACAGAAATTGAATAGCTGGATACAGATGTCGACCAATTTGTAACCTTTATTTACATAATCAATTACCAATCACACTATGATAATGCAGGTGTTAATAACCAATAGAATTTATGCATTAAAGGCCAATAATACTGCTGAATCAGCAAAGTAACTGTCCTATAGTGTCACCCTAGAATCCTTTACTTGCATCCTGAGTTGGGCTGTGCGTAAAAAGAGCCATCTTTTCACTCAGGTCCATGATCGAGATTTAAAAGGCAGAGATTTGCAGCAGTTTCTCTGAGCTGAGGAGTCACTAGGTTGCAGGAGTTGAGATTCATTAGAAAAGACCAATAAAAATAACTCAAGTGCAAGCCGAGCGGCCATTCTTGTGAGTGTGCCAGTGTTTAGAGTGGCTTTGGCCCATCAGGCTTGAGGGAGGTAAAGTATCCGGTAAGTTTCTCTCTTTTTGTTCTGATTTGTCCATTCCTCATCTAGTAGTATAGTGAGAATGGCTCCAGGGGCCGTGTTTTGTACTGTGTGTGGGATGTGGGAGGTCTGGGAGACGTCCAGTCTCCCGGATAACCACATCTGTACCAGGTGCACCGAGCTGCAGCTCCTGAGAGAACATATTTAGGAACTGGAGCTGCAGCTCAGTGACCTTTGGCTCATACGGGAGAATGAGGAGGTGACAGACAGGAGGTACAGGGAGGGAGTCACTCCTAGGTTGCAGGAAACAGGTAACTGGGTGACTGTCAGGGTAAAGAAGGGAGTATACCTGTGGCGATTCTCCTCAGTAATAAGTACAGATTCTGTTGAGGGGGAAGACCGACCGCAGGGGGGCACAGAGTCTGGTGCAGAGACATGAAGAGGACTGTAGTGCTGATAGGAGATTCCATAGTCGGAGCTGGAGAGAAAGCTGAGAAACAGGACCTCTAGGGAGGCAAATTTGCAGACATTGGGATGAGCTGCAGTGTAATAAAGTTGCACTGCAATCAAAGCAAAAAGTACCAAATACTGGTCTTAAGGTGTTATACTTAAATGCACGCAGCATAAGGAATAAGGTGGATGATCTTGTTGTACAGCTACAGATTGGCAGGTATGATATTGTGGCCATCACTGAGATGTGGCTAAAGGATGCATGTCTCTGGGAGCTGAATGTCCAAGGATACACGGTGTATCAGAAGGATGGGCAGGTAGGCAGAGGGGGTGGTGTGGCTTTATTGGTAAGAAATGATACTAAATCATTAGGAAGAGGTGATATACGATCGGAAGGTGCAGAATCTTTATGAGTTGAGCTAAGAAATTGCAGGGGTAAAAGGACCCTGATAGCAATTATATACAGGCCTCCTAACAGCTGCAGTGATGTGGACTACAAATTACAACAGGAAATAGAAAAGGCTTCTCAGAAGGGCAGTGTTATGATCATTGTGGGGGATTTTAACATGTGAGTGGATTGGGAAAATCAGTCGGCACTGGATCTCAAGAGAGAGAATTTGTAGAATGTCTACGAGATGGCTTTTTAGAACAGCTTGTTGTTGAGCCCACTAGGGGATCGGCTGTACTGGATTGGGCATTGTGTAATAAACCAGAGGTGATTAGAGAGATTGAGGTGAAGGAACCCTTAGGAGACAGTGATCATAACATGATTGAGTTCACTGTGAAATTTGAAAAAGAGAAGCCAAAATCCGGTGTCGGTATTTCAGTGGAGTAAAGTAAATTGCAGTAGCATGACAGAGGAACTGACCAAAGTTGACTGGAAAGGGACATTGGTGGGAAGGACGGCAGAGCAGCAGTGGCTGGAGTTTATGCGAGAAGTGAGGAAGGTGCAAGACAGATATATTCCAAATAAGAAGAAATTTTCGAATGGAAAAAGGATGCAACCATGGCTGACAAGAGAAGTCAAAGCCAAAGTTAAAGCAAAGGAGAGGCCATACAAGGAAGCAAAAAATAGTGGGAAGACAGAGGATTGGCAAGTTTTTAAAAGCTTGCAAAAGGAAATTAAGGTCATTAAGAGGGAAAAGATGAACTATGAAAGGAAGCTAGCAAATAATATCAAGGAGGATACTAAAAGCTTTTACAAGTACATAAAGAGTAAAAGACAGGTGAGAGTAGATATAGAACCAATAGAAAATGATGCTGGAGAAATTGTAATGGGAGATAAGGAGATGGCGGAGGAACTGAACGAGTATTTTGCATCAGTCTTCACTGAGGAAGACGTCAGCAGTATACTAGACACTCAAGGGTGTCAGGGAAGAGAAGTGTGCGCAGTCACAATTATGACAGAGAAAGTACTCAGGAAGCTGAATAGTCTAAGGGTAGATAAATATCCCGGACCAGATGGAATGCATCCTTGTGTTCTGAAGGAAGTAGCTTTGGAGATTGCGGAGGCATTAGCGATCTTTCAAAAGTCAATAGATTCTGGCATGGTTCTGGAGGACTGGAAGATTGCAAATGTCACTCTGCTAATTAAGAAGCGGGCAAGGAAGCAAAAAGGAAATTATAAACCTGTTAGCTTGACATCAGTGGTTGGGAAGTTGTTGGAGTCGATTGTCAAGGATGAGGTTACGGAGTAACTGGAGGCATATGACAAAATAGGCAGAACTCATCATGGTTTCCTTAAAGGAAAATCCTGCCTGACAAACCTATTACAATTTTTTGAGGAAATTAACAGTAGGCTTGACAAGGGAGATGCTGTGGATGTTGTATATTTGGATTTTCAGAAGGCCGTTGACAAGGAGCCGCACATGAGGCTACTTAACAAGATAAGAGCCCATGGAATTACAGGAAAGTTACATACGTGGATAGAGCGTTGGCTGATTGGCAGGAAACAGAGAGTGGGAATAAAGGGATCCTATTCTGGTTGGCTGCTGGTTACTAGTGGTGTTCCACAGGGGTCCGTGTTGGGGTCGCTTTATTTTACTTTGTACATCAACGATTTGGATTATGGAATAGATGGCTTTGTGACTAAGTTTGCTGATGATGCAAAGATAGGTGGAGGAAACAGAGACTTGGATAGATTAGGAGAATGGGCAAAGAAGTGGCAAATGAAATACTATGTTGGAAAGTGTACGGTCACGCACTTTGGTAGAAGAAATAAACGGGCAGCCTATTATTTAAATGGGGAGAGAATTCAAAGTTCTGAGATGCAACGGGACTTGCAGTATACCCTTAAGGTTAACCTCCAGGTTGAGTCGGTGGTGAAGAAGGCGAATGCAATGTTGGCATTCATTTCTAGAGGAATAGAGTATAGGAGCAGGGATGTGATGTTGAGGCTGTGTGCAGTTTTGGTCTCCTTATTTAAGAAAGGATGTGCTAACTTTGGAGAGGGTTCAGAGAAGGTTCACTAGAATGATTCCGGGAATGAGAGGGTTAACATATGAGGAACGTCCGTCCGCTCTTGGACTGTATTCCTTGGAGCTTAGAAGAATGAGGGAGGACCTCATAGAAACATTTCGAATGTTGAAAGGCATGGACAGGGTGGATGTGGCAAAGTTGTTTCCCATGATGGGGGAGTCTAGTACGAGAGGGCATGACTTAAGGATTGAAGGGCACCCATTCAGAACAGAGATGCGAAGAAATTTTTTTAGTCAGAAGGTGGTGAATCTGTGGAATTTATTGCCACAGGTGGCAGTGGAGGCCAAGTCATTGGGTGTATTTAAGGCAGAGATTGATAGGTATCTGAGTAGCCAGGGCATCAAAGGTTATGGTGAGAAGGCGGGGGAGTGGGACTAAATGGGAGAATGGATCAGCTCATGATAAAATGGTGGAGCAGACTCGATGGGCTGAATGCCAACTTCTGCTCCTTTGTCTTATGGTCTTATGGTAGTTATCTCTGGTTGCTGTCCGTGCCACGCCCCACGTGCTAGTGAGGGCAAGAATACAATCCTTTGGCAAGTCAATGCGTGGCTGAGCAACTGGTGCAGGGAGAAGGGGTTCAGATTTTTTGGATCATTGGGATCTCTTCTGCGGAAGATATGACTTGTACAAAAGGGACAGGTTACACCTGAACCCAAAGGGGTCCAATATCCTTTCGGGCAGGTTTGCTCGAGTTGTTCAACTAACTTAACAGGAGGATGGGAACTGAAGTGATGGTGCTGAAGATCAGGTATTTGGTTTAGAAACAAATGCAATGTGTGGTGAGACTCCTAGCAAGAAGAAGTGGATGATAGGGCAAATTTGCAATCAACAAGATAAGGTCGATAAAGAGTTGCAAGGCATAAAGCTGACAAAATCGTAAAGGGTGAATACAGGATTGAAGGTGTTGTATTTGAATGTGTGCAGAATATGGAATAAGGTCGATGAACTTGTAGCACAGTTACAGATTGGCATATATGATGTTGTAGGTATCAGTGAATCATGGCTGAAAGAAGGTTATAGCTGGGAGCTTAATGTCCAAGGATACACATTTTATCAAAAGGACAATGTTGTCGTTTAAAGTTAAATTGGTTTGACGTTGTCGTTTAAAGTTAAATTGGATAGATATATGGACAGGAAAGGAGTGGAGCGTTATGAGCCGAGTGCAGGTCGGTGGAACTAGATGAGAGTAAGAGTTCGGCACGGACTAGAAGGGCCGAGATGGCCTGTTTCCGTGGTGTAATTGTTATATGGTTACATGGACAGGCAGAAAGGCAGAGGGGGCAGTTTTGCTCTGTGGTAAAATATGAAATCAAATCATTAGAAAGAGGTTACATAGGGTCAGAAGGTGCTAAATCGTTGTAGATAGAGCTAAGGATCTGCAAAGGTCAAAAGACTCTGATGAGAGTTTTATACAGACCCCCAAACGGTAGTAAGGATGTGGTTTACAAATTACAATGGGAAATAGAAAGTGCATGCCGAAATGGCAATGATACAATAGCCATGGGGGATTTCAATATGCAGGTAGCTTGGGAACATTAGGTTGGTGATGGATCTCAAGGGGTTAGGGGTGGTGATTTCTAAAATGTCAACAAGATGAATTTTTAGAACAGCTCATGTTTGACCCACTGGGGTTCACCTATTCTGGATTGGGTGTTATGCTATGAACCAGAATTGATTGGAGAGCTTAAGGTAAAAGAACCCTTAGGAGAAAGTGATCATAATATAATCAAATTCAGTCTGAAATTTGAGAAGGAGAAGTTAAAGTCAGATGTATCAGTATTACATTGGAGTATAGGGAATTACAGAGGCATGAGAGAGGAGTTGGCCAGGATTGGTTGGAAAAGAACATTAGCAGGGATGACAGCAAAGCAGCAATGGCTGGAATTTCTGGAAGCAATCCGGAAGGCACAGGATATGTACATTCCAAAGAGGAAGAAGTATTCAAAAGGCAGGATGACAAAACCATGTCTAACAAGAGAAATCAAAGCCAATATAAAAACCCATGAGAGGGCATATAATAGAGTAAAATTAGTGGGAAGTTAGAGGATTGGGAAGCTTTTAAAAACCAACAGAAGGTAACTACAGAAGTCATTAAGAAGGTAACGATGGAATACAAAAGTAAGCTAGCCAATAATATTAATGAGGATACCAAAAGGTTCTTCAGGTACATAAAGTGTAAAGGAGAGGCAAGAGTGCATATCGGACCGCTGGCAATTGATGTTGGAGAGGTGATAGTGGGGGACAAGGACATGGCGGGCTAACTGAATAAGCATTTTGCATCAGTTTTCACTATGGAAGATACTAGCAGTATGGAGGAAGTGGAGGTTCAAGAGGGTCAAGGGTCAGAAGTGTATGAGGTTGCTATTGCTAGGAAGAAGGTTCTTGGGAAACTGAATGGTCTGAAGGTAGATCAGTCACGTGGACTAGATGGTGTACGCAACAGGGTTCTGAAAGATGTGGCTGAAATGATTGTAAACATATTAGTAGTGATCTTTCAAGAACCACTAGATTTTGGAATGGTTCTGGAAGACTGGAAAATTGCAAATGTCATTCCACTCTTCAAGAACAGAGAGAGGCAGAAGAAAGGAAGTCATAGGCCAGGTAGTCTGACCTCAGTGCGAAGATGCTAGAGTTGATTGTTAAGTACTGTATGTGGTTTCAGGGTACTTGCAGGGACATGATAAAATTGGTCATAGTCAGCATGGTTTCCTCAAGGGAAAATCTTTCCTGAGAAATCTGTCGGAATGCTTTGAAGAAATAACAAGCAGGATAGACAAAGGAGAATTGGTTGATATTGTGTGCTTGGACTTTCAGAAGGCCTTTGACAAGATACTGCACAGGAGGCTACTTAACAAGATAAGAACCCATGGTATTACAGGAAAGATACTAGCATGGATAAAGTAGTAGCTGGTTGGCAGGAGGCAAAGGGTGGGAATAAAAGGAGCCTTTTCTGGTTGGCTGCTGATGACTAGTAGTGATCCACAGGGGTATGTGTTGGGACTGATTTTTTTTTACATCATATTGTATGTTTGCAGGCGATACAAAGGCAGGTAGTTTTGAGGAATAGAGAGGCTATAGAAGGATTTAGACAGATTAGGAGAATGGGGAAAGTAGAGGCAGATGGAATACAGTGTTGGGAAGTGAATGGTCATGCACTTTGATAGAAGAAATAAAAGGGTAGGCTATTTTCTAAATAGAGAGAAAATTCAAAAATCTATGGCACAAATGGACTCGGGAGTCCTTGTGCAGGATTCCCTAAAGGTTAATTTATGGGTTGAGTTGGTGAAGAAGACAATTGTGATGTTAACATTCATAAAGTTAAGAGTTTTAAAGCACTGTTGTGGCCTCATCTGGAGTATTGTGAGCAGTTCTGGGCCCCCCTATCTTAGAAAGAATGTGCTGACACTGGAGAGGTTTCGAAGGAGGTTCATGAAGATGATTCCAGGATTGACTGGCTTGTCATATGAAGAGCATTTGATGGCTCTGGAAGAATGAGGGGTGAGCTCATTGAAACCTACGGAATGGTGAAAGGCCTTGATAGAGTGAATGTGAAGAGGATATTTCCTATGGTGCGAAAGTCTAGGACCAGAGGGGACAATCTCAGAACAGAGGGGTGTCCTTTTAGAATGGCGATGAAGAGAAATTTCTTTAGAAGTAGTGGTGAATCTGTGGAATTCATTGCCACAGGCAGCTGGAGAGGCAGAGGTTGATAAATTCTTGATTGGTCAGGGCATTAAGGGATATGGAGAGAACACAGGAGACTGGGGCTGAAAGGAAAAATGGATCCTTAAATGATGAAATGGTGGAGCAGACTCAATGGACCAAATGGCCTAATTCTGCTCCTGTATCTTATGGTCTTCTGGTCTTATCTTGTCTTGATATGCCAAATGGCTCTGGTCCCCTGCTGGGCAAAGGGGAGTTTTGCTCTTCGGAGAATTTTCTTGCCTGGGTTGACAGCTCTCTGTTTGTAAAGGGCAGGAACAGGAAGATGCTACAGATAAATGAGTGGCGGAGAAAGTGGTGCAAGTGGCAGCGTATCAGATTTCTGGGTCACTGGGATCACTTCTGGGGAGGATATGAACTGTACAAAAAAGAGCTGTTGGAGGGGGTTTAAACTAATTTGACAGGGGGATGGGAACTGGAGTGATAAGGCTGAGAATGGGCAGCTGGTATACAAGTTGATGCACTTTGTAGTGAGACTGTCAGGATGGACAGGCAAAGGACAGGCATGTAGACAGAGGGGCTAGGCTGGCTCTGCTGGTAAAAACTGAAGTTAAATCCTTAGAAAGAGGTGACATAGGATCAGAAGGTGTAAAATCATTGTGGGTAGAGCTAACAAACTGGGAGTGATATACAGGCCCCCAAAGAGTAGCCAGGATGTGGGATATAAATGTCAGTAGGAAATAGAAAAGGTGTGTAATAAGGGAAATGGTACAATAGTCATGGATTTCAATATGCAGGTAGATTGGGAAAATCAGGGTGCTGAATCTCAAGAGGGGGACTTTGTAGAATACCTATGAGATGGCATTTTAGAGTAGTTTGTGGCTGAGCCTACTATGGGGAAAAGCAATTCTGGATTGGGTGTTGTGTAATGAACCAGTTTTGATTAGGGAGCTCAAGGTAAAGGACCCCTTAGGAAGCAGTGATCACTATATGAGAGAATTCACCTCACAGTTTGAGATGGAAAAGATAAAGTTACGTGTCAATATTAGACCATAAGACCATCAGACAAAGGAGCAGAAGTCAGCCATTTGGCCCATTGAGTCTGCTCCGCCATTTTATCATGAGCTGATCCATTCTCCCATTTAGTCCCACTCCCCGCCTTCTCACCATAACCTTTGATGCCCTGGCTACTCAGATACCTATCAAACTCTGCCTTAAATACACCCAATGACTTGGCCTCCACTGCTGCCCGTGCTAACAAATTCCATAGATTCACCTCCCTCTGACTAAAAAAAATTCTTCGCATTTCTGTTCTGAATGGGCGCCCTTCAATCCTTAAGTCATGCCCTCTCGTACTAGATTCCCCCATCATGGGAATCAACTTTGCCACATCCACTCTGTCCATGCCTTTCCACATTTGAAATGTTTCTAATAGGTTTCCCCTCATTCTTCTAAACTCTAAGGAATACAGTCCAAATATTACAGTTGAGTAAAGGGAAATACAGAGATATGAGAGACAATCTGGCCAAAGTTGATTGAAAGGGGACACTAGCAGGGATGATGGCAGAATGGCAACGGCTGGAGTTTCTTGTGGCAATTCAGAAGGTACAAGGTAGATATATCTTAAAGGTGAAGAAGTTTTCTAAAGGGAGGATGAGACAACTGTGGCTGACAAGGGCAGACAAAGACAGCATGAAAGCAAAAGAGAGAGTATATAATATTGCAAGACTTAGTTGAAAGTTAGAGAATATATAAAGAGTAAAAGTGGGGTGAGAGTATATATTGGACTGCTGCAAAATGACGCTGGTGAAGCAGTAATGGGGGCGATCGAAATGGTGGATGAACTCAATAAGTATTTTACATCAGTCTTCACTTTGGAAGACACTCATCAAAGCCACCCACCAACTAGGCCATGCTCTCTTCATGCTGCTGCTGCCATCAGGAAGGAGGTACAAGAGCCTTAGAACCCATATCAACAGGTTCAGGAACAGTTATTAACCCTCAACCATCAGGCTCTTGAACCAGAGGGGATAACTTCACTCAACTTCACTTGCACCATTACTAAACTGTTTCTACAACATATGGATTCACTTTTGAGGACTCTTCAACTCATACTTCGATATTTATTGTTTATTTATTTTCTATTATGTTTTCCTCTTTATTTGTGGTTTGTTGTCTTTGCCCACTGGTTGTTTGTCTGTCCTGTTGGGTATGGTCTTTCATTGATTCTATTGCCTTTCTTGGATTTACTGAGCATGCCTACAAAATAAATCTCAGGATTGTACATATATGGTGTACATAGATAAGTTTGTTTTGAACTTTGAACTAGCAAATTGCCAGAAGTTCAAGAGCATCAGGAGGCAAAAGCGTAGTTGCTATCACTAAGGAGAAGGTGTGTGGGAAGCGGAAAGGTCTGAAGATGCTGAAGATGGACAAGTCCAGATATTCTACACCCCAGGGTTCTGAAAGAGGTAGCTGAAGAGATTGTGGAGGCATTAGTAGTGATTTATCAGGAATGCCTAGATTCTGGATTAGTTCTGGAGGACTGGAAAATTGCAAAATAAGAAGCGAGGGAGGCAGAAGAAAGGAAATTATAGGCCAGTTAGCCTGACTTCTGCGGTTGGGAAGATATTGGAGTCCATTTTTAAGGATGAGGTTTTGGGGTACTTGGAAGCACATGATAAAATAGGCCAAAATCAGCATGGTTTCTTCAAAGGAAAATTGTGCCTGACAAATCTGTTGGAATTCTTTGAGGAAATAACAGGCAGAATAGACAAAGGAGAGTCTATGGAGGTTGTTTACTTGTATTTTCCTAAGGTCTTTGACAGGGCGCCGCATATGATCCGACTTAACAAGATAAGAGCCCATGGTATTACAGGAAAGATACTAGTGTGGATAGACTGGCAGGAGGTAAAGAATCAGAACAAAGGGGGCCTTTTCTGGTTAGCTACCAGGGACTAGTGGTGCTCTGCAGGGGCTGGTATTGGGACCGCTTCTTTTTATGTTATGTCATTGATTTGGACAATGGAATTGATGACTTTGTGGCCAAGTTTGCAAATGATACAAAGCTAGGTGGTGGAGCAGGTAGTGGTGTGGAAGTAGGGAGTTTGCAGAAGGACAAAATTAATTTGTAAGGCAATAGATATAAATTCCATAATCCACCAAGTTAAAATTTGGGGTGAATTCCAAATCCTGCTGTTGAGAATGCTCATCTTATAAATTGTGTTTGGTTTTAGGAAGGCTGTACTTTAAAGGAAGAATAAATGTTTCACCAGTTAAAATCTTTGAAAACAGGTTTTGACTATATCAGGGCATCAGAGTAGCATAACAGGTCATAAACCCTGTGATAGTGCCAGCGACCCAGGTTCAGTTCTGCTGCTGTCTGTAAGGAGTGTGTACATTCTTCACATGACCACATAGGTTTCCTCTAGGGGCTCTGGTTTCCTCCCACATTACAGCAGGTTAATTGTTCATATGGGTGGAATTAGGCAGTGGGGTTTTTTGGGCCAGAAAGGCTTGTTACCACATGTATCTCGAGAGAAATAGTTCAAAATGCAAAGTAAAGCTACTATCAAAGTTCATATGTCACTATATACAACCCTGAGATTAATTTTCCTGCATGCATTTACAGTAAATAGAAGAAATAATGGAATTAGTGAAGGACCACACCCAAAATGATGGGCAAACAACCAATGTCTTAAAGTCCGCAAACTATACAAATACAAAAAGGAGTAATAATAATGATAAATAAGCAATAAATATCGAGAATATGAGATGAAGAGTCCTTGTAAAGTAAGTCCATAAGTTGTGACAACAGTTCAGTGAAGAGGTTCAAGAGTCTGATGGTTGAGGGGTAATAACTGTTCCTGAACCTGGAGCTGTGAGCCCTGAGGCTCCTGCACCACCTCCCTGATGGCAGCAGTGAGAAGAGGGCATGTCCTGGACAGTGGAGGTCCCTGATGATGGATGCTGCATTTCTGTGGTAGTGCTCCATGTAAGTATGCTCAGTGGTGTGGAGGGCTTTACCCATGATGGTCAGTTTTTAATGTATTCACCACTCCCCTTCTCTGCAACTAAAAAATTATTTCATTTTTAATTTTCAGTATTTGGAAGAGGGGTCATTTAAGCTGTAACTTCCAGTATCTATAGTATTTTCCCCTTTTTTGATCAAAATCACAATTACTTATTGCACATGTAAACAGTACCACCTGCAAGTTGAGCTCTGGCTCATACTCTGTCCTGATTTGGCATTATTGACATTCTTGGCTTGGATCTAGGTCCTGGAATTCCCTCAGTAAAAGTTCCTTCATCCCAGGAATAGAGCGCTCACTGCTACCTTTGCAAGAGCAATTAGGGGTGCAGATTGAACCCTGACCTTCCAGTGACATCCATCAACCAATGAAGTTGCAATGATTTCTCGACATTCCACTTCAACAGAAAACAATTACAAAAACTGAACTTAGAAAGAACTAATTAAGTGGTTTGGCAAGGAAGTCAAAGTGTCCCAGCAATGTAAACATATCATACTAATAGTATCATAAAATATTTATGGTTCTCTACTGCAAAACACTAAACACTGTGTGAGGGAACTGAATGAAGTATTATTATTACTTCCCAGTAACCAATACAGATCCCTTAATGGAAAACTTTTCCAAGAACTATACTGCTGTGCAATTAAGTCATGATAAAGACCTCTTTGGGGTGGTTCAGAATAAACCAACTGAGTTGAGGGTGGCGGGGTGGAGATGTGTCTCTACCAAATGAGGTGTAAGGCGCTCTTATCCTCCGTGAGCCTGCAGGTCGCCCTAGGGCAAGATGTAGCATCTGCTTAGTAACCCCCACCCCCAACCTGATCAGAGTCACACGAAGCCACGGGAGCAGGTGGTGGATGGTCGTATGAGCAGCTGGTGCTTATCACAAGTCCCGGTTATGCGACCACTGGTCCTGGTTATCCAACCACTGGCATGAGGCAGGTAACCTCTGAACAGTATTTTGATAATGGCTGGGGTCATCCATCTTGTAAAGACACGGCCCAGAAGAAGGCAATGGAAAACCACCTCTGTAGAAAAATTTGCCAACAGCAATCATGGTCAAAAACCATGATCGCCCACGCCATATGACACATCACAATATGACGATGTTGATGAATTGATGCATTAAAGAAATCAGCAAGAATATCTGTTACCACCATATAATCAGAGGCAAAACTAGAATGATTTTGCAGTTATTTTGACTGCACTTTTCAATGCTTTTGTGATAAATTAAAAATGTTTCATGTAACTATAGTGCTCGAGGGATAAATTCAAACTTTAAGGCAATAGACTAATTCTGTAATCCACCACGTTAAAATTTGTGGCGAATTCCAAATCTTGCTGATAATAATGCTCATCTTATTAATGGTGTTTGGTTATTGGACAACTGTACTTTATCAGAATCAAAGGTCACTAAATAATTAACAACAATTCACTTGCAATACCAGAGGAAACAACACACTGGACCATTGTTTACACCACCATCAAGAATGCCTACCATGCTATTCTACGTCCGATCACCTGGTTGTACTTCTACACTCTGAGTATAGGCAGAGACTATAGACAACAGCACAGCAGTGAGGATCAAGAAAGTATGCACATGGGATATGCAGGAGACTTAAAGGCCTGCTTTGAATTGGTGGGTTGTATTGTTTTCAGGGATTTATCATTGAATCTGGATGAGTATGTCATGGTTTTACAGACTTCATTAAAACCTATGTGCATGATGGGGCCTGATGGAATGCTCCCCAGGCTGCTCGACGAGGTGAAGGAAGAGATTGCTGAGCCTCTGACTAGGATCTTTATGTCCTCGTTGTCCATGGGAATGTTACCGGAGGATTGGAGGGAGGTGAATGTTGTCCCCTTGTTCAACAAAGGTCTGTGGTGGGAAAGCTGTTGGAAAAGATTCTTAGAGATAGAATCTATGGGCATTTAGAGAATCATGGTCCGATCAGGGACAGTCAGCATGGCTTGGTGAAGGGCAGATCGTGTCTAACAAGCCTGATAGAGTTCTTTGAGGAGGTGACCAGGCATATAGATGAGGGTAGTGCAGTGGATGTGACCTATATGGATTTTAGTAAGGCATTTGACAAGGTTCCACATGGTAAGCTTATTCAGAAAGTCAGAAGGCATGGGATCCAGGGAAGTTTGGCCAGGTGGACTCAGAATTGGCTTGCCTGCAGAAGGCAGAGGGTCGTGGTGGAGGGAGTACCTTTGGATTGGAGGATTGTGACTAGTGTGTCCCACAAGGATCAGTTCTGGGACCACTACATTTCGTGATTTTTATTAACGACCTGGATGAGGGGTTAGAAGGGTGGGTTGGCAAGTTTGCAGACAACACAAAGGTTGGTGGTGTTGTGGATAGTGTAGAGGATTGTCGTAGATTGCAGAGAGGCACTGATTGGATGCAGAAGTGGGCTGACAGTGGCAGATGGAGTTCAACCCGGAGAAGTGTGAGGTGGTACACTTTGTAAGGACAAACTCCAAGGCAGAGTACAAAGTAAATGGCAGGATACTTGGTAGTGTGGAGGAGCAGAGGGATCTGGGGGTACATGTACATAGATCCCTGAAAGTTGTCTCATAGGTAAGTAGGGTGGTTAAGAAAGCTTATGGGGTGTTAGCTTTCATAAATTGAGGGATAGAGTTTAAGAGTCGCAAGGTAATGATGCAGTTCTATGAAACCCTGGTTAGGCCACACTTGGAGTACTGTGTCCATTTCTGGTCACCCTACTATAGGAAGGATGTGGAAGCATTGGAAAGGGTATAGAGGAGATTTACCAGGATGCTGCCTGGTTTAGAGAATATGCATTATGATCAGAGATTAAGGGAGCTAGGGCTTTACTCTTTGGAGAGAAGGAGGATGAAAGGAGACAGTATAGAGGTATACAAGATATTGAGAGGAATAGATTGAGTGGACAGCCAGCACCTCTTCCCCAGGGCACCAGTACAAGAGGACATGGCTTTAAGGTAAGGGGTGGGAAGTTCAAGGGGGATATTAGAGGAAGGTTTTTTACTCAGAGAGTGGTTGGTATGTGGAGTGCACTGCCTGACTCAGTGGTGGAGGCAGATACACTAGTGAAATTTAAGAGACTGCTAGACAGGTATATGGTGGAATTTAAGGTGGAGTGTTATATGGGAGGTAGGGTTTAAGCATTGGCACAATATTGTGGGCCGAAGGGCCTGTACTGTGCTGTACTATTCTATGTTCCATGAGTGTGTGCCTATGAAAACTTGCTGTACATTTCCAAATCAAAAGCCATGGATGAACCAGAAGGTTTGTTGACTGCTGAGGGCTCGATCTGTGGCTGGTGACCCAGGTCTGTACAGAAAAGCAAGATTGACTTGCAGAGGGCTATTTCAAGAGCAAAGAAACAACTCCAAGGGAGGTTGGAGGTGATATCAGATGCACGTCAACTCTGCTAGGATTTGTAGGACAAAACGAAACCCAATAGCATGAATGGCAGTGATGCTTCACTACCAGATGAGTTCAGCACCTTCTATGGCCACTTTGAAAGGGACAAAATAACCACAGCTGTGATGATCCCTGCTGCACTCAGTGATCTCTGACTCGGAATCCAATGTCAGGCTATCTTTTAGGAGGGTGAACCCTCACAAGGCAGCAGGCCCTGATGGAGTACTAGGTAAGGCTCTGAAAACTTGTGCCAACCAACTGGAGGGAGTATTCAAGGACATTTTCAAGCTCTCACTGTGTGACGACAAACCAAATTATCAGAAGATTGATGCTGATGAGAGAGATAAGGGAGACAATGGAGAAACATTCAAAATGCTAATAAGAGAGAAGAGAGAGATTAATGAGAAAGAAACGTATTTCAGATATTGACAGACTGATTGCTTTGAACCTGAACTGTTTGAAGTTTGATGGACAGGCGATACCCCAGCAGGGGGATAAAAAGAACAGGTTTGCTAAGGCACGAGATCACGAGATAACGAGACCCTGGAAGAGCGGTGTGCCCCCACAAGTTGGTGCGAGTTGGAGGTCTGATTCGAGGAAACCAACCATAGACTGACAGGGTGTAAAGGTACGATCGGTGGGAAACTGGTGTGTGTGTCCGCCCTTGCCTGGGTGCCAGATTCACCACGGAAGAACGGTCGTATCCGGAACGGAGGGGTCACGGTCGGTGACCACAGAAGAAATAAAAGGGTTCGCCCGAAAGCTAACTGCGAAGAACATCAAAGGTCTGTTTGAATCAAAATTTGCATTCTCTCTCTCTCTCTAACGGCACAATAGCGATTACTGCGAACTGTACTAAGCTGAACTGAACTCCGCGTCACTTGAGACTGACCATTTTACCCCTAGTTTGCAATAGAGCTTGGTTGATTCCTATTACCCTAGTTCTGTGTACATGTGTGTTTTATCATTGCTAACCTATTGCATTTATATCCTTACGATTAGAGTACTGTGTTACTTATTTCTTTAATAAAACTTCATTAGTTTCTGTTAAACCAGACTCCAACTGGTGGTCCATTTCTGCTGGTTTGGCAACCCAGTTACGGGGTACATAACATAAGTGGGGATCTCGTCCACGATTTTGAATGCCAAATTTGGGACTGGGTAAATCGATTGGGTTAAAATTCCCGAAAGAAAGAAAGAGCAAACAGCAGAAATGGAGATTGAGGAATTTCTAAAGGCGCCAACCTTGGAGGCGTTAGAGGATGTCAGGAAATCAGAATTGGGAACTGTTGCCAAACGGTTGAATCTTTTTAAAGGGAAGTCGACAATGAGGAGAGCGGAGATGCACAGAGCTATCATTGAGCATTATGTATCTAAAGGTGTGTTTCCCCAAGGGGAGCTGGAGGTGGTATCTCTGGGCAAACCTGGTGGAGAAGCAGTACAGCTGCAGATGGAAAAATTGAGACTCGAGCACGAGTTCCCCGTAAAACAGCTGGAACAAGAAGAGAGGGACAGGCAGTTAGAGCGAGAAGAGACGATAAAACAGCTGAAGCGAGAGGAGAAGGACAGGCAGTTAAAATGAGAACAGAGGAACAGGCAGTTATAACGAGAAGCAAGAGAGAAACAGAGGGAAAGGGAATTTGAGCTGGAGAAGTTAAGGATGATGCTAGCGCAGGGGCCCATGCCAAACCAAGGTGGAGGGTTCAGGGTGACCCAGGAGGTTAGGCTGGTTCCCCCATTTGAGGAGGCCGATGTTGATCGGTACTTTCTACATTTTGAAAAAGTCGCTGCAAGTCAGGACTGGCCGAGGGATAAATGGGCTGTTTTGCTTTAGAGCGTACTGTGACGACAGACCAAATTATCAGAAGATTGATGCCGATAAGAGGACAATGGGGGAACATTCAGAGATGTTAATGAGAGACGAGAGGGATTAACAAAAAGGGGACACAGTTCCAAGTATTGTCAGAGACCGGTGGCTTTGAACCCTGAACTGTTTGAAGTTTGATGGACAGGCGATACCCCAGCAGGGGGATAGAAGGGGACAGGTTCGCTAAGGCAACAGACACACAACACCACGAGGTAACGAGACCCTGGAAGCGGTGTGCCCCCACAAGTTGGTAGGAGTTTTGGAGGTCTAGTCGCGGGACCAGCCATAGACGCACAGGGTGGAAAGATACGGTCGGGCGGGAACCTGGTGTGTGTGTCCGCCCTTGCCTGGGTGCTGGGTTCACCGCAGAAGAACGATCGTATCTGGAACGGAGGGGTCACAGTCGGTGACCTCAGAAGACATTACAAAGGGCTTGCCCGAAAGCTAACTGCGAGGAATATCGAAGGTCTGTTTGGAATCCGTTTTGAATATTCATTCACTTTCACTCTCTCTCTTCTCCCCACCCCAACGGCACAACAGCGATTACTGCGAACTGAACTGAACTAAATTGAACTGAACTTTGCGTTACTTGAAACTGATCATTTACCCCTAGACTGCGATAAAGCTTGATTGATCCTATCATCCTATTTCTGTGCACATGTGTGTTTTATCATTGCTAAACTGTTGCACTTATATCCTTTTGATTAGAGTACTGTGTTGCTTATTTCTTTAATAAAACTTTCTTAGTTCCAGTAATCCAGACTCCAACTAAGTGGTCCATTTCTGCTGGTTTGGCAACCCAGTTATGGGGTACGTAACAGTACTTAAAGGGTAAGCTCAACAAGCCTACTCGGTATTGTCCGCAGAAGATGCCAAGAGGTATGATGTGGTGAAAGAGGCGATACTCACGATTTATGAGTTGGTCCCGGAGGCATACGGCAGAGGTTCCAGAGTGTGAGGAAGCAGTGGGGCCACACGTATTTAGAGTTTGCCCGTGAGATTCAGATGTATTGTGATCGTTGGTGCACCTCGAAAGGGGTCAATGGGGATTATGACAGACTGCTACAGCTAATACTGATTGAGCAGTTTAAAAGTTGTGTCCCTGCAGGTATGAGACCCTACCTAGATGAGAAAGAGGCAGACACCTTAGCCGCAACTGCTAAGTTAGCAGATGAGTACGCGTTAACGCACAAAGCGAAGTTTACCCCGAGTAAAAGCTACCAGAAGGGTGGTCAAGAGAGAGTCCGCCAGAAAAGCCAAAAAGTAAGCCGGGGACTAGTGAGAAGGATAAGGAAGACCGGGAGTAGTTTGGTAGGAAGTCTCCTGGGGTCGTATGCTATAATTGTGGGAAAGCCGGTCATTTGCGTCCAGGTGCTTTACCCCAAAGAAGGAGACGGGGAAAGGAAAAACGACGATTCCGACTGGCTGTATTGAGCTGGCAGACAAACCGCAAGGGGAGAAGAGGCCTGATAAAGTTCAGGAAGGGCACGAGAAGTTTATTTCAGCCGGATTGGTGTCGGTGAAGGAGGGGTTAAACCCGGTTCCAGTACGGATCTGGAGAGACACTGGAGCTTGTCAGTCATTGATCTTAAAGAGTGTGTTAGACTTTAGTTCAGAGACCCAGACTGGGGAGGTCAGGGAGATAAAAGGCATTGGGAAAGGGATTGAAGCAGTACCTTTGCACCAGATACACCTAAAAAGCGATTTGGTCTCCGGACCGGTCACGATAGGGATGAGGCCCAAATTACAGATGGATGACGTGGAGGTCTTACTCGGTAATGACCTCACCGGCGGAAATGGGTTCTCAGCAGTAAAACTGACAAGCCAGCCTGCCAGCATTGAAGCCCCGCCCATGGACTCTACAGGTTTATCCCGTTTGCGCAGTGAATCGGCACATGTCCAGAAAGGCTGCCAAAGCAAATATAGAGACGTTTTTACCAGCCTTGTACCAGGAGGGGTTAGAAAGTGAGAAGAAGGGGCGTAGTGAAACGGAAGTTGAGGTAAACTTATCATTAGCAAGGAAGGAATTTATACAGGCACAGGAACGAGACGAGGTGCTGATGGTTTTGACGGAGACAGCTCTCTCCGAAGCAGAATTAAAAAGGGAGCCAATGGGCTATTATGTGAAGGAGGGAGTACTAAGGAGGAAATGAAGACCAAGTACCGTGCCCGCAGATGAGGAATGGAGGGTGGTGCACCAGGTGGTAGTGCCGAAAATTTATGGGGATGAGATTTTTAACCTGGCCCACAAGATACCCCTCGGTGGACATTTTGGGGTGAGGAAGACAGTCGATAGAATCATTAAAGAGTTTTACTGGCCGCACAGGAGGAAGGATGCTATTGACTATTGTAGACGTGAGCTAACACAGTTACAGGCTATTGATATGTTAACAGCTTGCCACGATAAGCGAGCAGACCTAGTCAGTGTTATCACGCAAATTAATGAGGCTAGGGTGCCACCTGATAAGGGGAAAACCCATTTTGAAAAGATAAGTATGGTGCCAACCAGATGGGAGAACTCTATTGTTTTGCCCAACTTTGCTGATGAGTTCTCTCACTTAACCCCCGAACAGAGTGAGCCGCTGAGAAAGCTAATTAACCGGCACGCAGACGTATTGTCCGAATGTCCCCAGGCGATGCAAAGAGCCGGTATATGGTGTTGTTGTCATTTCAGGTCAGCCTAGTAAGCAACACCCTATAGGATGATTAATTCAGTGACAAAAGGGCTAAAGAACGCAGAAGCGTATATTGACGATTTAGTGGTCTGGAGTGACACGTGGAAGGAGCACTTTGTGGCAGTAGAGAAACTGTTTAAATGGCTATTTGAAGCCAGCCTGACAGTGAACCTCGCAAAAAGTGAATTCGGCCACGCGAAGGTCACTTATATGGGATTTGTGGTAGGACAGGGGCAGCTGGCTCCGATGCAGGCTAAGGTGCGGGCTGTCTCTGAAGTCCCCACCCTGACAGACAAGAGGGCCCTGAGAAGGTTCTTGGGGATGGTGGGGTACTATCAGAAGTCTTGCAAAAACTTTGCGGATATTACCCTCCCTCTTACTAAGCTCTTGCAAAAGAATGCGAAGTTTGTGTGGGACGACCTTTGTTATATTTGTCTGGTACGGAAACCACTGATAATTTACATTGATCACAACCCATTAGCGTTTTTGGCCACTATGACAGATAAAAACAAAAGGTTGCTAAGTTGGAACCTGGTCTTAGAGGAACTTGATATTAAAATAAAACATATAAAAGGAATGGAAAATGTGATTGCTGACTGCCTGTCAAGGTGTTGACAACTTAAAGTTCTCTGTATTAGCCGAATAGCTGATGACCCTGTATATTAGTGTGTATCTAATAATGTATTCATGCTCATAATTTTTACTCCGGTAAAAATCCTTTGAAGGATAGGGGTGTGATGACAAACCAAGTTATCAGAAGATTGATGCTGATGAGAGAGATAAGGGAGACAATGGAGAAACATTCAAAATGCTAATAAGAGAGAAGAGAGAGATTAACGAGAAAGAAACACATTTCAGATATTGACAGACTGATTGCTTTGAACCTGAACTGTTTGAAGTTTGATGGACAGGCGATACCCCAGCAGGGGGATAAAAAGAACAGGTTTGCTAAGGCACGACACACACCACGAGATCACGAGATAACGAGACCCTGGAAGAGCGGTGTGCCCCCACAAGTTGGTGCGAGTTGGAGGTCTGGTTCGAGGAAACCGACCATAGACTGACAGGGTGAAAAGGGACGATCGGTGGGAACCTGGTGTGTGTGTCCGCCCTTGCCTGGGTGCCAGATTCACCACGGAAGAACGGTCGTATCCGGAATGGAGGGGTCACAGTCGGTGACCACAGAAGAAATAAAAGGGTTTGCCCAAAAGCTAACTGCAAAGAACATCAAAGGTCTGTTTGAATCAAAATTTGCATTCTCTCTCTTTCTCCAACGGCACAATAGCGATTACTGCGAACTGTACTAAGCTGAACTGAACTCTGCATCACTTGAGACTGACCATTTTACCCCTAGACTGCGATTGAGCTTGGTTGATTCCTATTACCCTAGTTCTGTGTACATGTGTGTTTTATCATTGCTAACCTATTGCATTTATATCTTTACGATTAGAGTACTATGTTACTTATTTCTTTAATAAAACTTTGTTAGTTTCTGTTAAACCAGACTTCAACTAGTGGTCCATTTCTGCTGGTTTGACAACCCAGTTACGGGGTACGTAACAACTGCTACAGTCGTAAGTACTCACCTGTTTCAAAAGGGCAACAAGTGTCCAGTGCCCAAGAAGAGTAGTGTGAGCTGCCTTAATGCCTATCATCCAGCAGCACTCACATCTATGATGGTGAAATGCTTTGAGGGATTGGTCACGGCTAGAATGAACTTCTGCCTTAGCAAGGACTTGGACCCACTGCACAATAGGTCTAATGCAGATGCAATCTCAGTGACTCTTCAAATGGCCTTCGATCACGTAGACAATACGAACATCTATGTCAGGAACCTGTTCGTTGACTGTAACTCAGCATTTAACACCATCATTCCCACAGCCCTGATCAACAAACTACAGAACTTGGTCCTCTGTACCTCTCTCTGCAATTGGATCCTCGACTTCCAAACAGAAGACCACAATCTGTGCAGATTGGTGATAATATCTGCTCCTCTCTGACAATCAACACTGGTGCACCTCAGGGGTGTGTGCTTAGCCCACTGTTCTACTCTCTCTATACCCATGACTGTGTGGCTAGGCATAGCTCAAATGTCATCTTTAAATTTGCTGATTATACAACCATTGTTGGTTGAATCTCAGGTGGTGACGAGAGGGGGTACAGGAGTGAGATATGCCAGCTAGTTGAGTTGATGCCGCAGCAACAACTTTGCTCCCAGTGTCAGTAGGACGAAAGAGCTGATTGTGGACCTAAGGCAGGGTAAGTCAAAGGAACACATACCAATCCTCAGAGAGGGATCAGAAGTGGAGAGAGTGAGCTATTTCAAGTTCCTGGGTGTCAAGATCTCTGAGGATCTAACCTGGTCCCAACATATTGATGCAGCTATAAAAAAGGCAAGACAGTGGATATATTTCATTAGGAGTTTGAGGAAATTTGGTTTGTCACCTAAAACATTCAAAAACTTCAGCAGATGTACTGTGGAGAACGTTCTGACAGGCTGCATCATTGTCTGGTATGTGGGGTGGTGGTGGTGCTACTGCACAGGGTCGAAGGAAGTTCCAGAAGGTTGTAAACTTAGTCAGCTCTATCTTGGATACTACCCTCCATAAGAGGTGCCTCGGAAAGGCAGCGTCCATTATGAAGGACCCCCATCACCCAGGACATGCCCTCTTCTCATTGCTACTATCAGGAAGGAGGTACAGCAATTCAGGAACATCTTCTTCCCCTCTGCCAATCGATTCCTAAACGGACATTGACCCCATGAACACTACCTCACTTTAAAAAAAATCTTATTTCTGTCTTTGCACTATTTTTAATTTAACTATTTAATATACATACACTGTATATACTTACTGTATTTGATTTATTTTCTATGTTATCATGTATTGCATTGTACTGCTGCCACAAGGTTAACTAATTTTGTGATGTATGCCAGTGATATTAAACCTGATTTTGAATATGTAAATAATGGTAATCAATAAACAAACAAATATCTGATTGACGTACAAAGCTGACCAAAACAGCTGCTGTGAACATCTAAGTTGTCTTTGTTTACTGATTAGAAAATTGATTTTCTCTTGATTTAATAACCTATAATCATTCTCTTATTAATCTAATTTTCAAAACCACGAGTTTCTATGAATTGGTGAAGGGGTGCTTTCATGGGGACAGAATCATTAAGCCATACAGGACTAAACAGGCCCTGTAACTCACCAGGTTCAATGCCGATGAAGCACTGATTAGATCCATAGCCCTCACTTACTGTTTACTTACTACCCATTACACCGCTGGCACTTCGGGCAGCAATGAAGTGTCTCCATCTCTGGTGGTGTTCATCATGTCAGTAGCTTCCTCTCAGTTTTCACTCCTGTCAGTCTTGCAAGTCCTGGGCGGAGGCTCAGATGTAGGCTTCTTCATTGCTGTTTCCATAACAATTTTATTTTACCAGTCAGGGTTGTTAGCCTGAGCTGAACCCCCAGATATGGATCACTGGTCGACCACTCTTCGTCTGGCCTCTAGCTGTTGACCTGTTCGGCATGGGTGACCCTACCAAGAGCCAAAGCATAAAGCCCTGACTCCAGGCAGCCTAGCTCTCTCGGTCACAGAGGCATGTAAATCTCTAAACCACGACAAGCCTCTGTTCCTCTTGGAGGACCAATATATGATTGGTAGTTTTAATCGCTTTACCAGTTTATTTTTGGTGTCATTGAACTTTGGGTAAGGGAGGGTAAAATTGTCTTTGTATCTTCCTTCACTGATTATAATATTAGTATAATTAGTTTTTAACTGTTTTATGTATTTAATTATTATAATTCTGTTTATTATAATGCTTTAAGATTTGCTTTATTAAAAAACCGGTTTAAATGTCTCTGTTTATCACTGACAACTCAACCAGATGCAAAGTGAAAAATAAATGGAACTGTAAATAGAATACAAGCTCGGTCGTGGGTGTGTTAATGCTCTACTATTTAGTAAGATCAATATCTCTATAAATAGTTGCTGCAGTACGGAAAATAACATGAACAAAAGGCAAAGAGGAAACTGAAATTTCTTTAAACTTAAAGGAACGCGTTTCAGACATGAACACTGAAGTACTGTATTTCATCCTTGGTTTATACATTCACAGTTTTAAACTATAAAAGACTGATTGTGCTCATCAAGCATTATTGTACAATGTTAAAGCACTGAGTAAACTTGTAGTAAGTGTAGACAGCATACAGAGGAAATAACAATGCTTTTTTAACAAATCCCTTGTAAAAGTTCAATTAAATCAATAAAACAAATGGTTGCTGAGCCAAGTTCACGTTTAATTCTGACAAATTAGATAAGCAAGGATTTTGCACTGTTCTCCATTGCTGGGTTTTAGCGTTGCAGGCTTGAGCGGTTGATTTAATGGATTAGGAAGAAAACAACACCCGAGATCTGTAAAGGGTTTGTGACTAAATTGGTGGGGAATTTCAGATATCTGAGCAGAGAAAATCCAAAAACTTCATCACTGGGAGAACTAAGAAGGGATCAATAAAATAAAACAATGGGACAGCAATTAGAGTGGGCTGAACCCATGGGAAAGACCCACAATTAGCTCTAGTGATGTTTTAGAGCAGGTCAGTAATCAAATACATATCTGCTTTTATATAGCCATTTCATAGAAATGGAATAACATAGTTTAACTTTCACACTTACAGAAACATCAATAAGACCATAAGACATACGAGCAGAATTAGGATATTCAGCCCATCAAGTCTGCTCTGCCATTCCATCATAGCTGATTGACTACCCATCTGAACTCTATTTTCCTGCCTTCTCCCCATATTCTTTGATGCCCTGACTAGTCAAGAATCTGTCAACATAGCTTCCACAGCTATCCATGGCAATAAATTCCACAGATTCACCATCCTCCATTCACCATTCACCAGGATGAGATATTCCTCCTCATATCTGTTCTAAAGGGACCTCTTTCTACTCTGAACCTGTGCCCTTTGGTTCCAGACTCCACACCCTGCCCCCCACCATTCTTCTAAACTCCAGCAGGTACAGGCCCAGAGCCATTAAATGTTCCTTGTATGTTAATATTTTCATTCCTAGAATCCACCGCTAAAAAAAGAATTGTTGTGATTTGCAATTTTTGTTGCAGTTTAAAAATAAAATTTCTCTGTAAAGATATTTGCAGTGTTAATTTCTGATATATGTTGATCCTGGCAGTGTAGGATTTAAAACTGCATTGGATAACTCTGACCATTGGAGATGGTGCAGAACTGGCTTGTAACCTTGTTTCTTTCTGCAGAACAACATTGAATAACTTGATTTAGCACAATGCTCACTGCAGAGAGAATGATTGCTACAACAATGCAGACCTAAATAACAGCTGGATCAGAGGGACTCCATCCCTCTGAAAGTGGGTGAAGGATCTACCAAGCTTAAAGGGTTAATTGTAATTAAAAAACACAAGAGAAGTGTGTCAGGAAACATAGAGGAGGCTTGACCCAAAAGCAGAGCAGCAGAGATGATTTATCAGTAAACAATAACTTTAATAATAAACTGCAAAATAGCCACAAAACATGAGAGAACAGAAACAGAACAGGCAACAAGGTAAACTTTAGGCAGGGAGCGTGAAAGCTGGGAGTAACTGGTTGAGGCCAGCTGGGTCAATGAGTGAAAAAGATTGTGGACGGAAACTGGGGTTGGATACTAGGATGGTCAAAGATGGGAGGGTGAAGTGTAGGTTTGTGTGTGTGTGTATATATATGTGTGTGTGTGTGTGTGTGTGTGTGTGTGTGTGTGTGTGTGTGTGTGTGTGTGTGTGTGTGATTGGGTGAAGGGATTTAGAATGTATGTCTAGTGCACGTTCTGGAGCAGAGGGTGGCGGTAATGCACCATTAAGCTGGATGCCAACCGCCGTAAAACAAGATACAGACAGACAGACAGGAAACTGGGGTTAAGTAGGATGAGTCTGGAATGAGAAGCAGGCGAATCCCGTTAGCTGAGTGGAGACTGGGAGGTGTCAGTGGGAGTACACCTGACAAGATGGACATGGAAAGTTAAAGAAATGAGACAAGGATCCTCATAAATGCAGCACAAAGCCACCCCATAGCACATAACAGGTAATGAAATGATTCTGAAATCTTGTGATCGTTACAATATAGGAAGGTCTTATCATGTTAACAAATGACCAGCTGAGATCAGGGTTGAAGTTTAATATTAGCCAGTGAAACACCCTTGTTTCCTTGGCTGTATAAGTCTAAGGAAGACAACCTCTGGCCCCGCCAAACTAGTGAGATTGAAGTGTTCGCGCACTCCAAACACCAGTTTGTGTAGATGCTACCCTGTTACGAACTGATACCATGAAATATCAGACAGCAGACTGCAAACAATTAAAGGAATTATATTTATGAATCTTAACTTAACTGAAGGGATAGTGAGAATAACAAAAAGAAAAGGCCCCATTCTAATTAAACAATCAAATATGCACAAGTTGAAGCTTAACTTGAACTTCTCTGTCACTCACGCGGTGGGCCCTCGTCAGCGTGAACGCCAACACCATCTTCCCAATGTCGCTTGCAATCCATCTCGGACAAACCGGTCTCCCACTGGATTGTATCCCATGACCAGTTCGCCCCAGCGTCTTCTCTCTTCATCTCCTGCTGAACAAACGGGTCTCCCACCGGATCGTATCCCATGACCAGTTCGCCCCAGCGTCTTCTCTCTTCATCTCCTGTCGAACAAACGGGTCTCCCACCAGATCGTATCGCATGACTGATTCTCCCCAATGTCTTCTCTCTTCATCTCCTGCTGAACAAACGGGTCTCCCACCGGATCGTATCCCATGACCAGTTCGCCCCAGCGTCTTCTCTCTTCATCTCCTGTCGAACAAACGGGTCTCCCACCAGATCGTATCGCATGACTGATTCTCCCCAATGTCTTCTCTCTTCATCTCCTGCTGAACAAACGGGTCTCCCATCAGATTGTGTCCCATGACTGGTTCTCCCCAGTGTCTTCTCCCTTCATCACCTGCCAAACAAAAAAAACCAAAGGCCAAACTTATTGTCCCTCACTAAGAAAACGTCCCACTAATTGGATGGCACACATTCCGCATTATCCTTTGTGTTCAACAGTAACCCAAACAAGCTGAAAACAAGCAGCTCTTACAGAACTGCCAAAATGAAATACATATAGCATAACAGTAAAAACATGAACCAGAGCATTACACTCTCCCCTCCCCTACCACAAATAGTCATGTCCAGTTTATTGAGGAGAATATTACTGCTCTTTTTTGAATAATATGAGATCTTTCTCATCCATCTGAGAAGTAAATGGACCATGTCCATTCTCCATATTGTTGATTATAAGTAATCTGTTCAGTTTCCTGATAAATGACATCAATAGCAATGTTTAAAATGCGTTTATAGAGGTTCAATAGGTACATTTGATGTCAGAGATATGTGACCAGAAGGAACTTCCTGGAGGGACTCAACAGTTCAAGGATTTCCTGTGGGGTTGAGGAGGGGGAGGGCAGGGACGAAGGGTTGATATTTTCAGTCAAAACCCCCCTTTCAATAAAAAGAAGCTTGATCCAGGAAACCAAGGGCCTATTGCAGAAGAAAAAAAATAGAAACAACAAAGAGAAAATATAGTGTAGTCTCTGCAACACACTTTATCAAAGTTGCTGGTGAACGCAGCAGGTCAGGCAAGAGCTGAACCGGTGATTGGCAAAGGGGATATGCCAGCTCTTGGCTCCATCCCTCCCCTTCCTGTCTTCTCCTATCATTTTGGATCTCCCCCTCCCCCTTTCAAATCTCCTTTCAATCTTTTTATTAATTTCAAAATATAGAAACAAAACATAGCAATAATACAATTAGTAGGAGATATATTGTTACACTTAAAAAAAGTAATTGCAAAACCAAGTAGTGTAAATTAACAAAGCTCCCAAACATGTAGAACTAACAACGGATAATACAAAGCAAAAAAAAAAACTGGAAAAAAAATCATGAAAAAGAAAAAAAAAACAAAACAAAAAAAAAAGCAAACGCCATCCCCAAAGAAAAACAAAATTAATCAACTAAACTAAAAGACTTGGGCAAAACTAACAATTTAAAAATGGAAAAGAAGAAAACCTTGGTGTCGACGATTCCATTCCCCTCCAACAACAGTAGAGAGAGATAAAACAAGTTTGGAAATGATCAAATTATATCAAATGAAAATGCTGAATGAATGGCCTCCAAGTTTTTTCAAACTTAATGGAAGGGTCATAAACTGCATTTCTAATTTTCTCCAAATTCAAACACACCATAGTTTGTGAAAACCAATGAAATACATTAGGAGGATTAATCTCTTTCCAATTCAACAAAATGGACCTTCTAGCTCAAATCTCTTACTAACTCTTCCTTCAGTTAGTCCTGACGAAGGATCTCGGCCCAAAATGTCAACTGTACCTCTTCCTAGAGATGCTGCCTGGCCTGCTGCGTTCACCAGCAACTTTGATAAAGTGTGTTGCTTGAATTTCCAGCATCTGCAGAATTCCTCTTGTTTAGTGTAGTCTCTGTGAAGGTTATACACACTCCACAAACAGAGCTGAAAATGACTCATCTGATACAATTTTAACAAGTAGCTTTGAAGGAATCATCTGGATAATTCTATTTAGCTGCAACTTTAATTGTTTACCTCTCACATAACAGCAATAATTAAAGAACCCAACTACTTTCCTAAATTTTAAGTTATTTCCTCCATTATAGAATTGAACAGCAATGAAGAGAGAGAGTGAAAGAGGAAGGTAGCAGTGAGGGGTGAGAAGGAAGAAAAACTACTCCATCAGATATTGAAAGACCCCTCCCTCCACTTTTCCGTTTCTCTGCTTTTAACTAGTGCATGTTTAGAAATATTTTTAGCCTCTTGTCTCTCAAGACATTATTCTTTCAGCATCATTTCTGATTGTCCATAATTCCTGAGCAGCAACCAACGACTTATCGCCACATAGCTGATAGGACGACCTGACCACCAATCACATACCTCAACAACCACTGTTATCCCTGACTACTAGACCAATGCTTTATCAGTTCTCCTGATCTCCTGTAGCCCAGGGGTCCCCAACCTTCTTTGCACTGCGGATCGGTTTGATATTGACAATATTCTTGCGGACCGGCCGATCGGGGGGGGGGCGCGTGGGTAGGGTTGCCAACGGACAAGAGTAGCAGTCAAATACGCAAACATGAGGAAATCTGCAGATGCTGGAAATTCAAGCAACACACATAAAAGTTGCTGGTGAACACAGCAGGCCAGGCAGCATCTCTAGGAAGAGGTACAGTCGACGTTTCAGGCCGAGACCCTTCGTCAGGACTAACTGAAGGAAGAGTTAGTAAGAGATTTGAAAGTGGGAGGGGGAGATCCAAAATGATAGGAAAAGACAGGAGGGGGAGGGATGGAGCCAAGAGCTGGACAGGTGATTGGCAAAGGGGATATGACAGGATCATGGGAAAGGAGGTCCGGGGAGAAAGACAAGGTGGGGGGAACCAGAGGATGGGCAAGGGGTATAGTCAGAGGGAGAAAAAGGAGAGTGAGAGAAAGAATGTGGAATATTATTTATGTACAAAGATGAAGCCACACTCAGGTTGGAGGAACAACACCTTATATTCCGTCTGGGTAGCCTCCAACCTGATGGCATGAACATTGACTTCTCTAACTTCCGCTAATACCCCACCTCCCCCTCATACCCCATCTGTTATTTATTTATATACACACATTCTTTCTCTCTCTCTCTCTCTCCTTTTTCTCCCTCTGTCCCTCTGACTATACCCCTTGTCCATCCTCTAGGTTCCCCCCGCCTTATCTTTCTCCCCGGACCTCCTGTTCCATCATCCTCTCATATCCCCTTTGCCAATCACCTGTCCAGCTCTTGGCTCCATCCCTCCCCCTCCCACTTTCAAATCTCTTACTAACTCTTCTTTCAGTTAGTCCTGACGAAGGGTCTCGGCCCGAAACGTAGACTGTACCTCTTCCTAGAGATGCTGCCTGGCCCACTGCGTTCACCAGCAACTTTGATGTGTGTAGCAGTCAAATACGTTGGGTTTACCACGAAAGACTACAATGACCATGAAGCCTTGTGCGGGCACCAGCGCGCATGTGACTTACGCATGCGTGCACGTGCCGATTATTTCTCTTCAAATCGTTTTTGGCGATTCTGTTCGGGGGTGGGGGGATGTTAATTACGACTGGAATAATAGGTGATAAGTGGCTAATACACTCAATTTCGTTTCTAAAATGGTTTATCTAACGAATTTAATATTAAACACACAGCGCATATTTTCCTCGCATGAACATAGCGCTAAGTCAATTATCAGGGGAGCTTGAAGTAAGTATTGAACAAACTTCCAGTAGAAGTGGTAGAGGCAGGTTCGATATCATTTAAAGAAAAATTGGATAGGTATATGGACAGGAAAGGGATGGAGGGTTATGGGCTGAGTGCAGGTCGGTGGGACTAGGTGAGAGTAACGTTCGGCATGGACTAAAGGACCGAGATGGCCTGTTTCCGCGCTGTAATTGTTATATGGTTATATAAGTCAATAGCATCATAATATTTTAAGTAACGTTTGGATATTAAACACACAGCGCATATTTTCCCCGTATGAACATATAAAATCATTGGAACACACCGATTTCGCTTAATCAGTGGGAGCCCTGGGCTTGTTTTCCTGCAACGAGACGGTTCTTTCGAGGGGTGACGGGAGACAGCGATACTCGAACGGGGTTCCCCACCTCCCCCTCGTACCCCACCTGTTACTTATTTTTATGCACACATTCTTTCTCTCACTCTCCTTTTTCTCCCTCTGTCCCTCTGAATATACCTCTTGCCCATCCTCTGGGTCACCCCCCCCCGTCTTTCTTCCCGGACCTCCTGTCCCATGATCCTCTCGTATCCCCTTTTGCCTATCACCTGTCCAGCTCTCGGCTCCATCCCTCCCCCTCCTGTCTTCTCCTATCATTTTGCATCTCCCCCTCCCCCTCCAGCTTTCAAATCCCTTACTCACTCTTCCTTCAGTTAGTCCTGACGAAGGGTCTCGGCCTGAAACGTCGACTGCGCCTCTTCCTACAGATGCTGCCTGGCCTGCTGCGTTCACCAGCAACTTTTATGTGTGTTGCTGGGGTTCCTTGTGTCCCATCTATTCCACAATTTAGTTTTCGTTGCATTCATTGCAGAGATATGTTGGAAATGGAAGCAACGTTTTCAGTGCTTTCCCGGCTATCTCAGGATATTTAGCCTTGACTTTGATCCAGAATGCCGGCAGAGATGTTATGTCAAACACACTTTTCAGCCCGCCGTCATTTGCAAGCTCGAGGAGTTGATCTTCCCGCGCTGACTTGGATGACGCGCGGGTCATGACCTCGCATGCGTAATGGCGTGACAGGGAATGAGGAAAGGTGCCGGTACAGTGTAGCCAACCTATCCTTTAACGGACTCTGGCCCCATTCTCTTTATAGATCTCCCCCTTCCCGACCCTTCCTGTCCTGTGTCTTGCCCCCCCAAAGCACAACCTGTTTATACTTTAGCTCATTACATTGTAGTCTGTACCCCCAAAGTTCAAAGTACATTTTTTATCCAAGTATGTATGCAGTATGCAACCCTAAGGTTCATCAAACCACAAAACAAAGAAAACTCCATAACACATTCAGAGAAAAACTTCAAGCATCCCCCCAACACACACCAAAAAAAAATCATGTAAATGGCAAAAAAAGAGTGAAAAACAACAGAAAAATGCAAAAATGAAGAAGTCCAGGTATGTTCTGCTCAGTTCAGTTCAATCTAGCTCTGTTTTGCTCACCACCCGCAGGCCACCCTGATCAAAATCACCCAAAATAGCAACAAAAAAAGACCAAGAATCCCATATGCTTCCTTTTTTACTTCACACCTTTAGAGTTAGAACATAGAAAACCTACAGCAAAATACAGGCCCTTTGGCCCACAATGCTGTGCCGAACATGTCCTTACTTTAGAAATTACCTAGGTTTACCCATAGCCCTCTGTTTTTCTGAGCTCCATGTACCTATTCTGGAGTCTCTTAAAAGGCCATATTGTATCCGCCTCCACCACCGTTGCTGGCAGCTCATTCCACACACTCACCACTCTTTGCATAAAAAACTTACCCCTGACATCCCCTCTGTAACTACTTCCAAGCACCTTAAAACTGTGCCCTCTCGTGTTAACCATTTCAGCCCTGGGAAAAAGCCTCTGACTATCCACACAATCAATGCCTCTTATCATCTTATACACCTCCATCAGGTCACTTCATCCTCCATCGCTCCAAGGAAAAAAGGCTGAGTTCACTCAACCTATTCTCATAAAGCATGCTCCCCAGTCTAGGCAATATCCTTGTAAATCTCCTCTGCACCCTTTCTATGCTTTCCACATCCTTCCTATAGTGAGGCAACTAGAGCTGAGCACAGTCCTCCAAGTGGGGTCTGACCAGGGTCCTATATAGCTGCAACATTACCTCTTGGCTCCTGAACTCAATCCCACAATTGATGAAGGCCAATGCTTTGTGTGCTTTCTTAATCACAGAGTCAACCTGTGCAGCAGCTTTGAGTGTCCTATGGACTTAGACCCCAAGAGTATTACCATTAATACTATATTCTACCAGGATGAACCATCTCACACTTATCTGGGTTGACCTCCATCTGCCACTTCTCACCCCATTTTTGCATTCTATCAATGTCCCGCTGTAACCACTGACAGCCCTACACACTATCCACAACACCCCCAATGTTTGTGTCATCAGCAAATTTACTAACCCATCCCTCCATTTCTTCATCTGGGCCATTTATAAAAATCACGAAGAGTAGGGGTCCCAGAACAGATCCCTGAGGCACGCCATTGATCACCGACCTCCATGCAGAATATGACCCGTCTACAACCACTCTTTGCCTTCTGAGTGCAAGCCAATTCTGGATCCACAAAGCAATCTCCCCTTGGATCCAATGCCTCCTTACTTTCTCAATAAGCCTTGCATGGGGTACCTTGCTGAAATCCATATACACTACATCTACCACTCTACCTTCATCAACGTGTTTAGTTACATTCTCAGAAAATTCAATCAGGCTCGTAAGGTATGACCTGCCTTCCACAAAACCATGCTGACTATTTCTAATCATATTATGCCTCTCCAAATGTTCATAAAACCTGCTTCTCAGGATCTTTTCTATCAACTTACCAACCAATAAAGTAAGACTCACTGGTCTATAATTTCCTGGGCTATCCTTACTCCCTTTCTTGAATAAAGGAACAACATCCGCAACCGTCCAATCCTCCAGAACCTCTCCTGTCCCCATTGATGATGCAAAGATCATTGCCAGAGGCTCAGCAATCTCCTCCATCGCCTCCCACAGTAGCCTGGAGTATATCTTGTCCAGTCCATACACACTTTTCCACTGTCACACTTGATTGGTCCATTTCTCTTACATCTTCTTGCTCTTCACATACTTGTAGAATGCCTTGGGGTTCTCCTTAATCCTGTCTGCCAAGCCCTTCTCATGGCCCCTTCTGGCTCTCCCAATTTTTTTCTTAAGCTCCTTCCTGCTAGCCTTATAATCTTCTAGATTTCTATCATTACCTAGTTTTTTGAACCTTTCGTAAGCTCTTCTTTTCTCCTTGACTAGATTTACAACAACCTTTGTACACCATGGTTCCTGTACCCTACCATCTTTTCCCTGTCTTATTGGAACATACCCATTCAGAACTCCACGCAAATATCCCCTGAGCATTTGCCACATTACTTCTATACATTTCCCTGAGAACATCTGTTCCCATTTTATGTTTCCAAGTTCCTGCCTGATAGCCTCATATTTCCCCTTACTCCATTTAAACAATTTCCTAACTTGTCTGTTCCTATCCCTCTCCAATGCTATGGTAAAGGAGATAGAATTGTGATCACTATCTCCAAAATGCTCTCCCACTGTGAGGTATGACAGCTGACCAGGTTCATTTCGCAATACCAGATCAAGTACAGCCTCTCCTCTTGTAGTTCTTGAAGATCAACCTCTCTTGTTCACAGAGTTCAGGCATCACACACTCACTCATGCTGATCAGAAGTACTTGCGTATTCAACTGTCAATATCTCACATCTCCTTGCATGTTCAACTGTTAATGTATTGTACTTGGTGTCCCAATGACTCTGAACAGATTTTGCAACCACAGTGCACTTCCCCATTAAGAGAATAACAAATACCTTTAATTAGTACCAGCCACTTGCAATATGCAACTCCTTGAAAGTAAAATCTAGCTAGTTGCAAGTAGCAATCATGTAAATGAAATGCTGCTCCCTTACAGCTCCAGTGATCCCAGTTCGGTCGGTCCTCTGTCTGTGTGGAGTTTGTGGCCTTTCCATGTGGCCAGAATCAGGATCAAGATTACCGGACTGTTGATGAAATTTGTTGTTTTGCAGGAATTTTTAAAAACTATCAATTACCATAAGAAATATATATACAGTATATAATTTAAATTAAATAAATAGTGCAAAAAGAGAGCAAATAAAATACTGAGGTAGTCTTTATGAATTCATTGTCCATTTAGAAATCTGATGGGTAGAGGGAAAGAAGCTGTGTCTGAAATGTTGATTGTGTGTTTTTAGGCTCCTGTTCCTCTTCCCCAGTTAGAAGATGGCATGTCCTGGGTGATGGGAGACTTTCATGGTAGATGCCACTGTCTTGAGGCATCACCTTTTGAAGGTGTCCTGATGCTAGGGATGCTTCTGCCCATGATTAAGCTGGCTGAATGTACAACTTTCTGGAGTTTTTTTTCTGATCCTGTGCAGTGGCCCCTCTAAACGATTTGGTGATGCAACCAATTAGAATGCCCTCCATGGTACGTCTGTAGAAATTTGCGAGTATCTTTGGTGACATACTGATTCTCCTCAAAACACTAATGAAATATAGCTGTTGTGCCTTCATTGTAATTCCATCAATATGTTGAGCGAGGATATGTCCTCAGAGATGTTGACACCCAGGACCTTGAAACTGCTCAACCTTTCCACTTCTGGTCCCTCAATGATGACTGATGTGTATTCCCTTGACCTACCCTTCCAGAAGTTCACAATCAATTATTTGGTGTTACTGATGTTGAGTGCAAGATTGTTGCTGTGACACCACTCAACCAACTGATATATCTTGCTCCTGTATGCCTCCTCATCAGCATATGAAATTCTGCCAATGGTATTTGTGTCATCGGTAAATTTATAGATGGCATTTGAGCTAGCCTAGTTACATAACTGTGGGTGTAGAGAGAGTAGAGCAGTGGGATAAGCACACATCCTTGAGGTGCTTCAACATTGATGGTCAGCGAGGGGGAGATGTTATTTCCTATCCACATAGATTGTGGTCTCCTAATGATGAAGGTCTGGGATCCATTTGCAGAGGAAGGTACAGAGGCCCAGGGTTTGTAGCTTGTTGATTAGAACTGAGAGCATGATTGTGTTGAATGTTTAGTTGTAGTTAGAGAACATCAGTCTGACATAGATAATACTATCATCTAGGTGATGCAAGGCCAAGTGGAGAGCCAATGAGATTCCACCTGCTGTGGACTTACTGTGGTGACAGGCAAATTGCAGCAAGTTCCGGTCCTTGCTTAGGCAGAAGTTGATTTAACCCATGACCAACCCCTTAAAGCACTTAATCAGAGTTATATGAGCCTCACTGGGTGACAGTCATTGAGGTAGTTCACCCTGATCTTGGGCACCCTTTTGAAGCAGTTGGGAACCTCCTACTACGACAGTGAGAAATTGAAGATGTCCTTGAACCCTCCCGCCAGTTGGTTGGCACAGGTTTTCGAAGTCCTACTAAGTACACCATCAGGGCCTTACACCTCACAAGGGTTCCTCCTCTTGAAAGATGTTCTGATGTCGGCTTCTAAGACAGAGATCACAGGGTCACCGGATGCTGCAGGGATTTACATGTGTAGTTTTATTCTCCCTTTCAAAGCATGCAGCAGAGGCGTTGAAATCATCTGGGAAGGGAGTATTACAGCCACTCATGATGTTAGGTTTTGCCTTGTAGGAAGTAATGGCCAACAAACCCTGCCAGATCTGATGTGCATTCAACTCCATCTTTAACCTCAATCAGAATTTTTTATCACCCTTAAAATAGCCTTCTACAGGTCGCATCTGAACTTCTTGTGGGTTCTGGATCACTGGTCTTGAATGCCACAGACCTAACCCACAAAAGACTATGAATCTCCTATTTCACCCATGGCTTTTGGTTTGGGTATATTCAGCATGTTTTCGAAGGCATTGAGGATGCCCTTCATTTCCAATTCAGTGACAACTGCGATGTATTCCTTCAGACCCGAAGATGAATCCCTGAATATTGTCCAGTCCACTGACTCAAAGCAGTCCTGTAAGCATTCCTCCATCTCCTTTGACCATACCTTCTTGGTCATCAACACTGGTGCTACAGTTTTTAGTCTCTGCCAGGAGTAGGAATGAAGTCAGATGATTAGACTTTCCAAAGTGTGGGTGTGGGATGGCACAGTAAGCGTTCCTGATGGTGGTATAACAGTGATCAAGTGTGTTGGTTCCTCTGGTTCCACACGTGTTATGTTGGTGTTAGTTGTCCAAAGACTTCTGCAAGCTGGCCTAGTTGAAATCTCCTGAAATCCCCACAATGACAGAGAAGGCATTAGGGTGTGTAGTTTTGTGGCTGGTGATTACATTACTCATCTCTTCCACTGCCTGCTTGGCATTGGTTTGAAGTGGAACAAACACAACTACCAGCATGATGGTCATGTGGACTTCTCCAGATTCCCCCCCCCCCATATCCCAAAGGAGTGCAGGCAGGTAGGTTAACTGCACATTATCAATTGCCCTCGTGAGTGGGGGAGAATAGGTTGTAGGGAGCATTAGTGGGTGATGGGATTGCTAAGTGAATGGGTTTCATTGTGAGAAATTGTCTCCTTGATTGTCATAAGAACAGTAGAAATATGAAAACTTACAGTCAGCTACAAATAATCCTGTTTCCCCCTCCCACAATGTAAAACCTCATATAATTCTGCTTCAAATTTGAGGATTGCAAGTGTTGGCAGGCCCAGTATAATATGTAGCATGAAAGCATTTAGTCTACTCTGGGAGTACATCTCACTAAATTGCACCAAGAATATTGCAGTAAAATTTTCCAAGATGGTTCTTGGATCTGATGTAAGTCTGGACCTTTTAGTGGTTTTAAGTGGCAAGATGTCAAGTGAGAGTAGAATATAATTTGAAAACCTAGTGTAATTTTGTATTTACAGTGATTTTCAAAGGATCTTGGGAATATCCACAATAACACTATAGCATTCAAATTAATTAAATTACCATAATGGACATTTCTCATAAATTAGTGCACTTTTGCCAAAATGTTACATTTTTCAATCCAGGACAAGCTTTCAAACTATTAATTCCTTATTGGTACTGGTTATTAGCTTGCACATATGGAATGAATATTTCTGAACTAGTCAGTCATGGATGGTTGGCTTACTGTGAATTGACTTGGGTGTGGCTGAAGATTCTGAAGAGTAGAATAATATACCCCACTGATGTTCCTCATGCTCAAGGGACAATTGATAAAGTCAGAGCACTGACATTCAGTTGCTTCCAGGTAACAGTACATCTTATCATTAGCTTAGACCAACAGGTACTTGAATCACAAATCAGAACTACACATTAAACAACTCAGTTGCATGACAGAAGGTCTTTTACTAACCTATTGAATATTTCTGATATCGTTGCTGTAACTGTGAACAAGGTCACTGGAGATCTGAGAGACACTGAAGCTGTCGGATATAGGAGTCTTTATTCAGCAAAACAAGCAGCAAGCAACATTCTTGAGACTCTATTGGAAGAAGAGGCCTGCTTGACCCAATATTACATGACATTTCATATGCTGAAGATCAAAGATAACAGCAAGACAATGCTATAATACAATGTATATAGTGCTTCCATTGAATTACATGATTTTCGAACACCTCTAACACTCCAAGCACCCAAAATGAATGTTAATCTCCATTGTCTCCCTAGTTATGTTCATGCATATGCAGACATCTCAGATGATCAACCCCATTCTGCAGCTCCAGGAAGACCATTGAACTGATTGCATTTTAAGTTCAATCTACAGCCCACATTCAAATCTGAAGGCTGGTTGCTGTTCAAATTAGTATTTTCTATATATTCTAACTGCAGAATGTGCCCTAACAATCATCTGTTTTGTTTCAGATCTCCAGCATTTGCAATTTTTTGCTTTACATTTGTACATACATTTAACATATTTGGTTTCAACCTAGTAAAATGCAAATGTTATATCATTCTAAAAAGGACAATATGGTGTTCATAAAGTTAGAAGTATTAATAAAGATAAATAAATTATAATGAAAATAAATTCCGCCTAAGGCAAGTATTGGGTGATTCATTCATGCAGCCAGAAGCAAATAAGATGTCAAGAGTTTGAACATGGGAGTGTGAGACTGCAGGGATTTAAACTATAGAGAAAGCTAAAAAGGATGGAAGTGCTTCAGTTATAAGGAATGACAGAAGGGGGATTGGTAAATTGTTTTATTATTGTCTCTTTATATCAAGTTACAGTGAAAATAATAAACCATACAAAATGCTGGAAGAACTCAACAGGTCAGGCAGCATCTATGGAAAAGAATAAACAGTTGATGTTCCAAGCCAAGACCTTTCTTCAGGACTGGAAAGGAAGGAGGAAGATGGCAGAATAAAAAGGTGGTGGAGGGAAAGGAGGACAAGCTAGAAGTTGATAGGTGAAGCCAGGCGGGTGGGAAAGATAAATTGCTGGAGAGGAAGGAATCTGACAGGAGAGGAAAGTGGACCATAGGAGAAGCAGAAGGAGGAGGGGCATCAGAGGGAAGTGATTGGCAGGAGAGGAGAAGAGATAGGGCGGGGGAGAAGAGTGGGGAATTGAAGAAAAGGGTTGGGGAAGGGAAAAATTACCAGAAATTAGAGAAATTTATGTTAATGCCATAAAGGTATCCAGATGGAATATAACATAAGATATAAGATGGACCTGTTGCAATTTGCCTATTGCCACAATAGGTCAATCGCAGACGCAATCTCAATGGCTCTCCACATGGCTTTAGACCACCTGGACAACACAAACACCTATGTCAGGATGCTGTTCATCGACTATAGCTCAGCATTTAATACCATCATTCCCACAATCCTGATTGAGAAGTTGTAGAACCTGGGACTCTGTACCTCCTTCTGCAATTGGATCCTTGATTTCCTGACTGGAAGACCACAGTCTGTGCGGATTGGTGATAACATATCCTCTTCGCTGACAATCAACACTGGCGCACCTCAGGGGTGTGTGTTTAGCCCACTGCTCTACTCTCTGTATACAAATGGCTGTGTGGCTAGGCATAGCTCAAATACCATCTACAAATTTGCTGATGATACAACCATTGTTAGTAGAATCTCAGGTGGTGACGGGAAGGCGTACAGGAGTGAGATATGCCAACTAGTGGAGTGGTGTCACAGCAACAACTTGGCACTCAACGTCAGTAAGACAAAGGAACACATACCAGTCTCCATAGGGGGGTCAGAAGTGGAGAGAGTGAGCAGTTTCGAGTTCCTGGGTGTCACAATCTCTGAGGATCTAACCTGGTCCCAACATATCGATGTAGTTATAAAAAAGGCAAGACGGCGGCTATACTTTTTTAGGAGTTTGAAGAGGTTTGGCATGTCAACAAATACACTCTAAAACTTCTATAGTTGTACCGTGGAGAGCATTCTGACAGGCTGCATCACTGTCTGGTATGGAGTGGGGGGGGGCACTGCACAGGACTGAAAGAAGCTGCAGAAGGTTGTAAATCTAGTCAGCTCCATCTTGGGTACTAGCCTACAAAGTACCCAGGACATCCTTAGGGACCGGTGTCTCAGAAAGTCAACGTCCATTATTAAGGACCTCCAGCACCCAGGGCATGCCCTTTTCTCACTGTTATCATCAGGTAGGAGGTACAGAAGCCTGAAGGCTCACACTCAGCGATTCAGGAACAGCTTCTTCCCCTCTGCCATCCGATTCCTAAATGGACATTGAAGTTTTGACACTACCTCACTTTTTTTTAAATATACAGTATTTCTGTTTTTGCACTTTTTAAAAATCTATTTGATATACGTAATTGATATACTGGTATATTTATTATTATATTTTATTTTTTATTATTTTTATTATTTTTTTTTTCTCTCTGCTAGACTAGGTATTGCATTGAACTGCTGCTACCAAGTTAACAAATTTCACGTCACATGCCGGTGATAGTAAACCTGATTCTGATTCTGAACTGATGTGTTACTCCCCCACCCTGAGGGTGGCCTCATCATGACACTAGAGGAGGCCGTGGACTGACATATCAGAACGGTCATGAGAATTGAAATTAAAATGTCTGGCCACTGGGAAGTTTCCACAATTTACAACAGTTCTCACCAATATAGAGGAGGCCGCTTTGGGAGCACTGGACACAGCAGACGACCACAGCCCATTCACAGGTGAACTGTTGCCTTACCAGAAAGAACTATTAGGGACCTTGAATGGAGGAGAGAGAGGAAGCAAATGGGCAAGTGTAGCCCGTTTGCAAGGATAAGTGCCGGTAGGGAGATTAGCAGGAGGAGTGAATGGACAAGGGGTTCATGGAGGGAGCCATCGCAGCAGCGAGTGAGAGGGGGGTAGGTAAAAATATCTTTAGTGGTGGGATCCCTTTGGAGATGGAGGACGTTGCGGAGAATGATGCGTTGGATATGGAGCTCATAGGGTGTCAGATAAGGACAAAAGGAACTTTTAAGGCAGCAGGAAGATGGGGTGAGTTCAAACGTCAGGGAAATGGAGGAGATGCAGGTGAGGGTAGCATCAATGGTGGAGAAAGGAACATCCTATTCTGTGAATCTCTGAAGAAGGAGACAATCTCTGATGATCTGGACAGGAAAGCCTCGTCCTGGGAACAGATGAGGCAGCGATGAAGGATCTGAGGAAAGGGAATAGCATTTTTACAGGAGACAGGGTGAGAAGAGGTATAGACAAGATAACTGTTGGAGTAAAAGACGTCAGTCAACAGTTTGTCTCCAGAGATGGAGGAAGTAAGAAGCACATTTTGTATGCCATCCATACAGACGATTTCATCATATCAATATATTGAGGTAGTGCAAAGGAAAATGGTAAAAGAACATTTACAGAGAAAGTGAGGTGCAGGGGGTTAATAAGAAAACAGTGGGATCACGAGTCTATCTCGTCACACTAGAAAACTGGTCAATAGTCTTAAACAGCAAGATAGAGGCTGTCCTTCAGCCTGGTGGGACATGATCTCAGACTTTTGTATCTTCTGCCCATTGGGAGGTGAGACAACAAAGGATGTCCAGGGTGGGTGGCTGCTTTAATGTGAAGTATGGACAGAGTCCATGGAAGGGAGGCTGGTTTCTGTGATGTGCTGAACTGTGTCCACAACTCTGTAGTTTCTCATGGTTATAGGCAAAGTAGTTGATATATTAACCCTTGATGTGTCAGGAAAGAATGCTTTCAATGGTGCATTGATAAAAATTGGTCGCAGTTAAAGGAAAATACCAATTTTAGTCTCCTGAGGAAGCAGTGGTTCTGGTGTGCTTTCTTGGCCATGACATCTATATAGTTGGACAAAGACAGGCTATTGGTGATTGCTTATAGTAGAACTAAGAAACTAGCAATCTGAAGGTCGCGGGTCCGAGCCTTAGCCATGGCAGCGTGTGTGTCCTTGAGCAAGGCACTTAACCACACAATACTCCAGTCTACCCAGCTGAGAATGGGTACCGGCAAAAATGCTGGCAGTTAACCTCGCGATAGACTGGCATCCTATCCGGGGGCGGGGGGGATTCTCGTACTCTCAGTCGCTTCACACCACGGAAACCGGCATAAACACCGCCTGATGGGCCACAAGGCTCGTGACAGACTTTAAGTATTAAAGCACAAAAGTAATAAACAGTGAGTTTGAGGGTCGCTGGTTGCTGAGATCATATTAAAGAAATCACTGTATAAGGTTAGTGTGTCCAGAATCACATATATCTAAATAGGGATTAGTTTCCAAGACTATCCAATTTACCTTCCATAAATATGCCGACACTTACAAAGACAAGCCTCCAAAGTTATTTTGAATGAATATGACATGTCCTTCCATTTGAAAAGATTCATGAGACAGTAAATAAGCTTCTAGATTTATTCACCTAGTAATGATGAGTGGCCTACAGAGAAGAGGTAGAGAGGCTAGTTAAACGGTGTGAGAACAACAAGCTGAGTCTTAACATGGACAAGACAAGAGAGATGATTGTGGATTTCAGGAAGGCACAGGTCGATCACTCTCCATTGCATGTTAATGGAGAAAGTGAAGAGCACAAACTTCCTTGGTGTGTACATAACGGATGATCTAACCTAGACCCACAACACTTCCTCATTAGTCTAGAAGACACAGTAACATTTACACTTTCTGAGGAGAACGAGGTATGCAAGACTCTCCAGTCACATTCTAACAACTTCATGCAGGAGCACCATCGAGAGTGCCTGGCTGTATCATTGTATGGCAGGGAAGCTACAAAACCCCACAGAGGAGAGTAAAGCCACTGAGAGGATCACTGGGGTCTCCCTCCTCCTATTGATGAAGATCCCTACCACCCCTCCTACAAACACTTTGACCCACTTCCATCAGAAAGGAGATACAGGACTCGGACTGCCAGACTGGACAACAGCTTCTTCCCTGGGCTGTGAGACTAATGAACACTCTGCCACTGCTAATGTCCCATCACTAGCACCATTACTGTTTACTGCTAACTACTTGTATTTTGAATTACATTTTATTAACTTATTTATAGTTATATTTTGTTTTATGTGTTTGTGTGATATATATTTTGTGGGCGCACTGTCATCTGGCAAAACGTTGTTTCATCTGGTTGTATACGTCCACAGGCAGATGACAATAAACTTGAACTTGATTGATGCAAAAAGTAAAATGGTATGAAAGTGTTTACCATCAAATCAAAAGCCTTTGGTCTAAACTCAATTCAAGCATGCAATGAAATATACTTGGACTTGATGCCAGATGCCCTGTACAATTCTTTGGTTTGTGCTTAGAGATGATTTGTCCAGTGCACTCAGAGGATGAGCATGGCAGTGGAATAGCTTTCAGAGAGCAGGACAGAAGTGAACTAGAATCCAAGCAGGTACGACAGAGATGCTGATGCATTGTCCCACACGTGACTGAATATCAGTTAATGGTATCTGCAAGAACAAATCAACAATTAGCTGATTGATTTTGAAATATTTAAGATGTCATAGCCATATCTTAATAGGCTGTGTAGTGAAATGGACTTTTTGCCATGTGGATTATAAATGATAATGGTTCATATTCTGTAACCAGAATTGCCATTACAGCATCACTGGGACACTAATGTGGTTAAATAAATGCATTAACTACAATATATAATCCAGATCTGATAAATAATATTAAAGCCTGCATAATTGCTGCTTTAAGACTTAGAAAGACAAAATTACTGATGTGTTTCTTTGGAAAAAGGAGCAAATTATGTTAGATTTATTGAAATAGCTAATATTTAATATTTACGAAAAGAATCATATTAAAAACACATAAATGTTCACAGGCATACACTACCTTTCATTAGTATATCCTTTTAAGGGTTGTCCCTGAAGCCTTTGGGCAACTGAGACGTGTTTTTAGATTGGTGCAGGATTTGCCAGTGTGATGTTGGGGAAACTGAGCAAGGCTGGACTCTGCCATGAGACTCCATTGACATTCCAGCAGCACAAGGAACAGACAGATTTGACCCTCTAAGTTCATCAGTAACTCTTTCACAGTGTTTGCATGGAAGTCAGAGACTACTGGGTCACAATTAGAACCAGCTTTATTATCTCTCATGTACACTTAGCGGCCACTTTATTTGGTACACCGGTACACCTACTTGTTAATGCAAATATCTAAGCAGCCAATCATGTGGCAGCAGCTCAATGCATAAAAGCAGGCAGACATGGTCACGAGGTTCGGTTGTTGTTCAGACCAAACATCAGAATGGGGAAGAAACGTGATCGAAGTGACTTTGCCCATGGAATTTAAAAATGCAAACACGAGGAAATCTGCAGATGCTGGAATTTCAAGCACACACATAAAAGTTGCTGGTGAACACAGCAGGCCAGGCAGCATCTTTAGGAAGAGGTACAGTCGACGTTTTGGGGTCTCGGCCTGAAACGTCAACTGTACCTCTTCCTAGAGATGCTGTCTGGCCTGCTGTGTTCACCAGCAGCTTTTATGTGTGTTGCTTGCCCATGGAATGATTGTTGGTGCCAGACATGTGGTTTGAGTATCTCAGAAACTGTCGATCTCCTGGGATTTTCCCACACAGCAGTCTCTAGAGTTTACAGAGAATGGTGTCAAAAATAAAATAAACATCCAGTGAGCAGCAATTCTGTAGACAGAAACATCCTGTTAATGAACACTGACTTCTCTAACTTCCATTAATGCCCCACCTCCCCTTCCTACCCCATCCTTTATTTATTTATTTATTTATTCTCTCTCTCTCTCTCTCTCTCTCTCTCTCTCTCTCTCTCTCTCTCTCTCTCCCTCTCTCTCTCTGTCTTTTTTCTCCCTCTGTCCCTCTTACTATAACTCCTTGCCCATCCTCTGGGTTTTCCTCCCCTCTCCCCCCTTTCTTTCTCCTTAGGCCTCCTGTCCCATGATCCTCTCCCTTCTCCAGCTTCGTATCACTTTTGCCAATCAACTTTCCAGCTCTCGGCACCATCCCTCCCCCTCCTGTCTTCTCCTATCATTTTGAATCTCCCCCTCCCCCTCCCACTTTCAAATCTCTTACTAGCTCTTCTTTCAATTAGTCCTTGATGTGAGTTGGCAACAGCACATGACGATCGTTGAGCTCTATAACAACCTACCGATGCTCACCACTAAAATCGAGGTGAGAAGACTGCAACTAGCGGGGCACTGTCTACGCCACCCCGAGCTACCTGCCAGCCTAGTCATCATATGGGAGCCCAAGCAGGGGAGGATGAACCCTGGGCGCCCTCCCAAGACTATGGTCAACATGCTCCCAGAAGACAGTGGCGCGGCTAATGTAGATGAACTGAACACACTGATGAGGGAGAGGGAGAAGTGGAGAGTCCATCATCGTGCCCGACGCCGGTTCCCTAGGCCTAAGTTGACGTAGTAGTAGTAGTAGTCAGTTAGTTAGTCCTGACGAAGGGTCTCGGCCAAAAACATCGACAGAACCTCTTCCTATAGATGCTGCCTGGCCTGCTGTGTTCACCAGCATTTTTTATGTGTGTTGATGGAAATATAAAGTTAATGTATTTGCAAGTCTCTTTCTATTGTCCTATCTGCAATATTAACTGTACAGCATATATAATGTATTTGGGAAAGCCAAGGTAGAACAGCAATTTGTAAAGTGTCATTATTTGCTAAACATCCCTTATTTCTATATTTCTAACTGGTACATCTGTTTCTTAGCAAGACACTGTTTCTCCTTTGAAGACAAGAGACTACAGATGTTGTAACCCGAGGCAAAAATCAATCATCTGGGGGGGGACTCAGCAGGTCAGACAGCATCAATGGAGGAAGAGGTTTCAGTTCAAGATGCTGCATCAGGAATGAGTGCAGAGTGTTGAGTTGAAACAATACCCAGCACTCTGCCTGCATCAATGGTGCTTCACCTGCTGAGTTCCTCAAGCCGTTCCTTCTTTCACGAGAACAAACTTGATGTCTTCGTGTTAGTGGTGAATTTTGCATGAGACATAGTCACAGTGGTTAAAAAAACAGAGTTTTTGTTTATTGTTCCTGTGAAAATGCTTCATTGTGGCGTAGTAATGAGGAACTATGAGGTCAGTAGCTTATACTAGAGTCGCTGTGATTTCGGTGCAATGGAAAAGAAGTGCTTTAGTTGTCATAAAAGAAATATGAATCTGCTAGATATGTATTTCATCTTGAGCATTTTAATATTAAAAATTAGCTGCTATGAGACAAATCATGCCCACAAGATCTTTTAGTACACTGTTGATTATGTGGCTCTGTTCTGAAAGGGTAATCCTTGATAGTTGCTAAAATTTAAAAAATGGCATTACAAAGGACGAGCCCTATTGCTGATACCTTCAGGAAAGTATGAGATATAATTAAATAGTTTCATTCCCAGCAATGGCATAGTGAATCAAAGTTGGAGAAATATTATTCGGTCAGGTTCAGTAATGATCTGATTGATTCTAGTATGAATACAAAGAAAAACCCATCAAATATTAAAAGGTCTAGATAGAGTGGATGTGGAGAGGATGTTTTCTGTAGTGGGTGAGACTAGAACCAGAGGGCATGGCCTCAGAATAGATGTCCATTTAGAAAAGAGATGAGGTGGAATTTATTTAGCCAGGTGGTTGTGAATTTGTAGAATTCATTGCCACGGACACTGTTGAGGCCAAGACATTGGGAATATTTAATGTGAAGGTTGATAGGTTCTCAGTTAGTCAGGGCACCAAAGGTTACGAGGAGAAGGCAGGAGAATGGGGTTGAGAGGGATAGTAAATCAGTCATGATAGAATGGTTGAGCAAATTCAATGGGCCGAGTGGCCTAGTTCTGTTCCTATGTCTAATCGGCATAGGAGCAGAAAATGATTATTTATAATATGCTCTACCACATTCATGTAGAGTTTAATAGAATCAGTATTTTCTCTGAATACTCACACATCGCTGAACTCTCTGCTTTCACTGCTCACTTCCCACTTCCCACAGAATAGTTACAAGCCAGAAGAAGACAATTTCATCCAACGTAATAGCTCTCTAGCAAGCCCTTAAGTCCCTTTTCAGTAACTTTGCAAATTGTCCTTACCTCATGTTGATTCGAATTTCTGTTTAAAGACTGATGGAACCTGACTGCATCATATCTACAGGCAATGTGTATCAAATTGAACTCATAGAAGGTACTGAGTACAGGAATAGGGATGTTATGTTGAAATTGTATAAGATACTGGTGAGGCTTAATTTGGAGTACTGTGTGCAATTTTGATCACCTACCTACAGGAAAGAGGTAAATAATGTTGAAAGAGTACAGAGAAAATGTACAAGGATATTGCCGATTCTGGAGGACCAGACTTATATGGAAAGATTGGTTAGGTTAGGACTTTATTCCTTGGAAACTAGAGGATTTGATAGAGGTATACAAAATTAAGGGATATAGATAGGGTAAATGCAAGAAGGCTTTATTCATATATTCTTTAATGGATACTGCCTGACCTGCTGAGTTCCTCCAGTATTGCTTTTTTTTACTGACGTTGGATGGAACTACATCTAAATGTTATGGATTAAGGGTGAAAGCTGAAAAGTTTAAGGGGAACGTGAGAGGAAACTTCTTCACTCAGAGGGCCGTGAGAGTATGGAATGAGCTGCCAGAGCAAGTGGTGCATGTGGGTTTGATTTCAACACTTAAGAGAAATTTGGATAAGTACATGGATGGGAGGGATGGAGGGCTATGGTCCAGATGCAGCTTGATGAGACTAGGCAGAATAATATTTAAGTGGGTCAAATGGCCTGTTTCTGTGCTGAGATGTCCTACGACTTTAAGTCTTTTCCTCACTGATTGTTAATTCTGTTCCTCGTTTTTATAATCTTTTCACCTTTGGTCCTTAACCCACCACTAACGGGAACTGTCCAGATGCCTCATCATTTTCTATGCTTCTATCAGATACCTTCTGGCCAAAGTATACAGTCCCAATCTATCACTGCACCTCTGGTTTCTCATCCCCAACCTCATGTACTTAAAATATATTTGGACAGGTACATGGATCAGGAAGATTTAGAGGAATCTAGACCAAAGACCAGCAAATGAGATTAGCACAGGTTGGCACTATGTAACAGCAAATGAGATTAGCACAGGTTGGCACCTTAGTAGGCATGGACGAGTTGGGCTGAGAGCTTGTTTCTGTGGTGGAAAATCATATGACTCAATAGACAATAGACAATAGGTGCAGGAGTAGGCCATTCGGCCCTTCAAGCCAGCACCGCCATTCACTGTGATCATGGCTGATCATCCACAATCAGTATCCAGTTCCTGCCTTATCCCCATAACCTTTGATTCCGCGATCTTTAAGAGCTCTATCCATCTCTTTTTTGAAAGCATCCAGAGACTTGGCCTCCACAGCCTTCTGGGGCAGAGCATTCCATATATCCACCACTCCCTGGGTGAAAAAGTTTTTCCTCAACTCCATTCTAAATGGCCTACCCCTAATTCTTAAACTGTGGCCTCTGGGTTCTGGACTCACCCATCAGTGGGAACATGCTCACTGCCTGCAGCGTGTCCTATCCCTTAATAATCTTATATGTTTCAATAAGATCCCCTCTCAGCCTTCTAAATTCCAGAGTGTACAAGCCCAGTTGCTCCAATCTTTCGACATATGACAGTCCCGCCATCCCGGGAATTAACGTTGTGACCTACGCTGCACTCTCTCAATAGCAAGAATGTCCTTCCTCAAATTTGGAGACCAAAACTGCACACAGTACTCCAGGTGTGGTCTCACCAGGGCCCTGTACAGCTGCAGAAGGACCTCTTTGCTCTTATACTCAATTCCCCTTGTTATGAAGGCCAGCATGCCATTAGCTTTCTTCACTGCCTGCTGTACTTGCATGCTTGCTTTCAGTGACTGATGTGCAAGAACACCTAGATCTCGTTGTGCTTCCCCTTTTCCTAACTTGACTCCATTTAGATGATAATCTGCCTTCCCGTTCTTACCACCAAAGTGGATAACCTCACATTTATCCACATTAAACTGCATCTGCCATGCATCTGCCCACTCACCCAGCCTGTCCAAGTCACTCTGCATTCTCATAACATCCTCCTCACATTTCACACTGCCACCCAGCTTTGTGTCATCGGCAAATTTGCTAATGTTACTTTTAATTCCCTTATCTAACTCATTAATATATATTGTAAACAGCTGCGGTCCCAGCACTGAACTCTGCAGTACCCCACTGGTCACCGCCTGCCATTCTGAAAGGGACCCGTTAATCGCTACTCTTTGATTTCTGTCAGCCAGCCAATTTTCAATCCATGTCAGTACTCTGCCCCCAATACCATGTGCCCTAATTTTGCCCACTAATCTCCTATGTGGGACTTTATCAAAGGCTTTCTGAAAGTCCAGGTACACTACATCCATGGGCTCTCCCTTGTCCATTTTCATAGTTACATTCTCAAAAAATTCCAGAAGATTAGTCAAGCACGATTTCCCCTTCATAAATCCATGCTGACTCGGACCAATCCTGTTACTACTGTCCAGATGTGTCGTAATTTCACCTTTTATAATTGACTCCAGCATCTTTCCCACCACCGACGTCAGGCTAACTGGTCTATAATTCCCTGTTTTTTCTCTTCCTCCCTTCTTGAAGAGAGGGACAACATTAGCCACCCTCCAATCCAAAGGAACTGATTCTGAATCTATAGAACATTGGAAAATGATTACCAATGCGTCCATGATTTCTAAAGCCACCTCCTTAAGTACCCTGGGATGCAGGTCCCCGGGACTTATCAGCCTTTAGACCCAACAGCCTATCCAACACCATTTCCTGCCTAAGATAAATTTCCTTCAATTCATCCATTACCCTAGGTCCTTTGGCCAGTATTACATCTGGGAGATTGTTTGTGTCTTCCCTAGTGAAGACAGATCCAAAGTACCTGTTCAACTCATCTGCCATTTCCTTGTTCCCCATAATAAATTCACCCACTTCTGTCTTCAAGGGCCTAATTTTGGTCTTAACTATTTTTTTCCTTTTCACATACCTAAAGAAGCTTTTACTATCCTCCTTTATATTCTTGGCTAGTTTACCTTCGTACCTCATTTTTTCTCTGCGTATTGCCTTTTTAGTTACCTTCTGTTACTCTTTAAAAGTTTCCCAATCCTCTGGCTTCCCACTCGTCTTTGCTATGTTATACTTCTCTTTTATTTTTATACTGTCCATTACTTCCCTTGTCAGCCACGGCCTCCCCTTACTCCCCTTAGGATCTTTCTTCCTCTTTGGAATGAACTGATCCTGCACCTTCCGCATTATTCCCAGAAACACTTGCCATTGCTGTTCCACTGTCATCCCTGCTAGGGTATTGTTCCATTGAACTTTGGCCAGCTCCTCGCTCATAGCACCATAGTTCCCTTTGTTCAACTGTAATACTGACACTTCTGAGTTTCCCTTCTCCCTCTCAAATTGTAGATTAAAGCTTATCATATTATGGTCACTACCTCCTAATGGCTCCTTTACCTCGAGGTCCCTGATCAAATCCGGTTCATTGCACAACACTAAATCTAGAATTGCGTTCTCTCTGGTAGGCTCCAGTACAAGCTGTTCTAAGAATCCATCTTGGAGGGACTCCACAAACTCCCTTTCTTGGGGTCCACTACCAACCTGATTCCTCCAGTCTACCTGCATGTTGAAATCCCCCATAACAACTGTAGCATTACCTTTGCGACATGCCAACTTTAACTCCTGATTCAACTTACACTCTACATCCAGACTACTGTTTGGGGGCCTGTAGATAACTCCCATTAGGGTCTTTCTACCCCTAGAATTTCTCAGTTCTATCCATACTGACTCTACGTCTCCTGATTCTATGTCCCCCCTCGCAAGGGACTGAATATCATTCCTCACCAACAGAGCCACCCCACCCCCTCTGCCCATCAGTCTGTCCTATCGATAGGACATATACCTTGAATGTTCATTTCCCAGGCCCTGTCCATTTGAAACCATGTCTCTGTTATTCCCACAACATCATACTTACCAATTTCCAACCGAGCCTCAAGCTCATCCACTTTATTTCTTATACTCCGTGCATTCATATACAATACTTTTAATTCATTATCCCCCTCACCTCCCATATCAATTCCTATTTCACTTGGCCATACTGTACGATCCCTTCTTGAGCTTTCTGCTCTGTTGATTCTGCTGTCTTTCTTAACTTTTCTTATTCTCACTTTCCCTTTATCTCCATCCTTATATTTCCAGTTCGTCCCCTCCCCCCCCCCACTACTTAGTTTAAACACACCCGTGTTGCAGAGGCAAACCTGCCTGCCAGAATGCTGGTGCCCCGCTTATTAAGGTGCAACCCGTCCCTTTTGTACAATTCATCCTTACCCCGAAACATACCCCAGTGGTCCAAGAATCTAAATCCTTGCTTCCTGCACCAGTTCCTCAGCCACACATTCAGATCCATTATCTCCCTGTTCTTGACCACTCCAGCACAGGGAGCTGGAAGCAAACCGGAGATAACCACCCTGGAAGTCCTGCTTTTCAGGCTTCTTCCGAGTTCTCTGAAGTCACGCTGTAGAATGCCACCACTCTGTCACTCTCTAATTCCATTCTATAACTAAGTGACCAGAATTGAACACAATATCCTAACAGAGGCCAAACAGATATTCTACAAAGATTCAAACTGACTTTCCTGCTTTTATAATGCATACCTTTATTGATAAAGCACAAGATTTTGTATGCCTTATAACTTGATTTCTCAACTTACCCTGTCAGTTTCAGTAACAATATATGTACCCATCCCTCTGCTCCTGCACCCCACACCCAATTAGAACAATATCCTTCATTCTGTGTGGCCTCTCCTCATTCATCTGAATAAAGACTACAACTTCACACATTTCCACATTAAACTGCATCTGCCACATTTCCAACATCTGCAGATTCTCTCCTGTCTGCCACATTTCTTCCTGTTTTTCCATCTTCCGCACTGTGGGTTAGCTAATTTTTCACCACCGAGGAGCAGCAAGGAGCTACTGAGGATGGTAATAAATACGGTTCCCGACACGCAGTTCCCTCACCCCTTGTGCACACCTACACTAGGATCTTCTTGTGTTGGAGATGAGGTCCTTGAGTTGAGAGATGTCTTGGTTGTCCCCGGTGCCCAGTTGGTTCGTCTCTGGAAAGGAACTGGTGTTGCACACCTGCGTCCTTGCTCTATCTGATTGGCTAATATGTCCAGAATTGGGGTGGAAAAAGAGAGAAGGGGGAGGGTTTCTGGAGTCCTTTGTGTTGATGAGAATATAGACAGTGACTGAACTGGAGCGGCTGCTCGAAAGCCTGCACGTTCTCAGGATTTAGCTTCGCTCCCACTACATCCATCCGCAGCGCTGATCCGCACATTAAGGCTGAAAACAATTAAACGCTGCACAGTCAGAACGATTACACTAGCACTAGCTGCAGAGCAAGAATTACTGTTTTTGTAAACGTATTTATGTCAGTGGTGCAATAAATAATGCAATTCATAAAAAAATAAGTTACATAAAATGTCAAGTATGCTGCCATCCCCAACAATGACCGGCAGGTGAGGTCGGGAAGTTTCCCTTGGGCACCACGCCTCAAATGCATCTCCTGATTAATGCTGCAAGATCAATAGTAATTTAAAGTTAATGTTGCCACTAAAGCTATTTGCTTCCCGCTTGGGAATTCGCCGAGTGCCGAAGCGCATACATTCGGTGGTTATCCTTAAGTGGAGCTCGCTCATTGGTGGCGATCTGTTTAAAAGAGAGAGAGATGTTGCTGTACCTCGCATTCGCCGTCACTGCGCCCTTCTGTAAATGCGATGTCTACTCAGCAGCAGAACACCGCAAAGAAATGCAGCCGACGCTGTTCCGGAGTGTGGCATAGGGTTTTCCCTCATCTGTTCCTGGTCTTCCTCCTGCTGATGTACGCGGTTTTTGGAGCGATCTTATTTGAACGGCTAGAAGGCACCAACGATTCGGCAGAGGGCTACGACACTTTTTTGAACAGGCTGTGGGAAATTGCGAACGAAACTCTTGCCAACGAAACTCATGCCAACGAAACTCATACCAACGGTACCCGAATTTATTTTCGATTAGCCAATCTTTAGTTTATGAATGGACAATTAACCCATTAACACTCCTCGATTTCCCCTCTCTTTTTGCATTACTATATATATATATATATATATATATATATATAGTTACAGTAATTTCTAGTTTTAATTATTATATATTGAAATGTACTGCTGCCACGAAACAAATTTCACAATATTTTACACCGGTAATGTTTCCTTAACTAATGCGCAACATGAAATCTATATGCTGAACGAAAAAAAACAAAATTGCAAGTATTCATTATATACGATATTTATTACATCCTTTTAAAACATCTAGCTGAATGATTATTCTAAATGTTTCGTCTGTGTGAGAGTTATATAAACTTTTATTTGTAGAGACTGCGAAATACCAATTTAAGAATCGAGTTAGAGAGCAAATGAAGTATTTTCAAATTCATTGGTCCGACCTTAAGGAAAACGAAACGCAATGGCACTTTCTTGGGTCTCTGTTTTTCTGCTGCACCATGTTCACGACCGTGGGTAAGGAACCTGTGTCTACTTTATGAGTTTTAAAATGCGTTTGTTGCGGTTTTTAATTACTTCCATCCGCTGTATAAAGTTCTGCCATTTTTTCCTGGTGATTCCACGTTCTTTTCAGTTTTGGTTTTGGTATTGTTATTCGTTTATTAGACCTTATCAACTCCAAGGCTTCGAATGGGTCGCCGCGGTCCGAATCTCAAACTGAAGGGGAAAGTTTTGAACAGCCAGCACAGGCCTGAAACAACTCATTTGGTAGCTGCAAATCATAAACACGTGAGATTCTGCAGCTGCCGGAAACCCAGAGCAACACACACGAAATGCTGGATGAACTCAACAGGTCAGGCAGCGACTTCCGAATGAATGAACGGTCGACGTTTGGGGTAGAAACTCTTCTTCAGCACCTTCGGGACGGTTTATTCTTCTCCACGGATGCTGCCTGACCTGCTGAGTTCCTCCAGCATTTTGTGTGCGTTGCTATTGATCAGGGATTGTGCAGTTTCCAACAGGTAAACAAAATTAAATAGCAGAAAGAGCCAATCTATGATTTTTGTAGAAGTGGCAGGTGGAGGGAATGCATTAATATAAACTGTATATTCTGTCTTTCAAGCTGGAGTAGCGAAACGAATAGAACAGCATATTTAATACTCATTCTAATCGGGGTTTACTTTCAGCACAACCCATGTTTAATCAGTGCTGTTTAAAACCTGAGTATCTAGTCTTGCTTTATATTATGTTAGGGAGTTTATACAGTAGCTGTCGTGGTCAGATCTGCGGTATATGCCGAGAGGCAAGAGACTTCAGGTACTGGCGTCGGGAGCAACAGAGACATCAAACTGCTGGAGGAAGTCAGCGGGGCAGGCAGCATCTGTGGAGGTAAACAGGGGTGGATGTCACTGGTGGAAGCCCCACCTCTGAAATGAGAGCTCAAATTTAAGTTTATTGTCGTTCAACCATGCACATGTATACAGCTAAATGAAACAACTGTCCTCTGGGGACATGATGCAAAGCACAGTACATACAGTCACACAGAGCTCTGATCCAGTGCATACTCTCACAGTCCCTTACACCATGTAAAGGGGGAGAAGGCTCGGGCACTGATGCCCTGAAAACATGCATGTACCCACATTGCTGTTCTTTCACCTTGCATGTCTACAACCTAATGGTATGAACACTGAGCTCTCCAAATTCAGATAGCCCCACACCCCCTCTCTTCCTTTCTCTTCCCTACTGATCCACCCGGGTACTTTGTTCACTGCCTTCTTTCTGATCAGTCCTGCACCTCCAAATCTACTGTGACCTGGTTTCTTTCCCCTCTCCCATCTGATTTCAGCTATCATCCGTCCAGCTCCATGAGATCTCCTCTTCCCACTGTTCCAACATGCTCAGCATCCCTCACTGATGAATGCTGCGACGTGCCTGCAATGCTGCTGCAGGTTCTGGTGCAGCTGTGCATGCATACGCTTGTGCATGTGACAGTAATCTCAACTGATTTGCTTCCACTCATCACTTTCCTTTCTTCTCAGATTCCATAATCAGTCTGCAGCCCTCCATGATCTCCATCAGTCACCTCTCCCACCTTCTCTCCTCTTCTCCCTGCCACCTTCTTCCATCTGCCCATCATCTATCACTTGTTAGCTCCTGCCTCACCCCTGCCCTTCACCCCTTTAGGCTGATTATCTCCTCCTTACCCTCTCAGTCCAGACGTCAGGCCTCCTGTAACACTGACCACCCTTCATAGATGCTGCATGACTTCCCCAGTTTCTCTGCTATTTGATTTTTTTCTTGCTTCAGTACAAGTGCTTGTTTTTATTAAATGATTTCCATAGTTATGAAATTAAACTATAGTAATGGATCTACTCTTAGGTTTTATTTGCTAAATATAACATATTAATGTGTGTGTTACATAGAGCCATGTGGCCCAGTAGTTCCCACATTAAATCGCTTGTCTGTGCTAAGTTAATTGGTGTTGGTTCAGTTACCTATAATAAATATTACTAGATCTATTTTGGAGCAAACTACCGGTCAGAATTCCTATGCCAGCTGTTACCCAGTGATTCCTGTAGTGCATGGATCCTGCAACAAGATAAATTCAGCACTCACAATGACTGAACAGACAGCGAACTTTTCCTGTGCAGCTTCATTCACTGGTCCAGGTGGGAGGCTATCGGGGCTTCCGTCCAAGCCGACTGCTTGCCGCTTTTCCCAGGATATGTCCATGCCCGGGTGTTTCTGGAGAAGCAATACACAGTCTCCACTGGCCCTTAGGAGGCTTTCCATGACCAGTGGGCCAAAGTTCATCCAAGACAAGGATGATTATGTTTTAACTCGAATTATGTAACTATTGTACATTTGAATGAATGTTAAAAACTGGAGTTAAGCTATCTATTGGACCTGACAAGTCATATGTTAATTTTACTAATAAAAATACTTGCCTTAAGGAAGACTAGAAAATCCTTACCAAAGCGGTTTCAGAATTAGAATATAACATCTATCGAAGGGAACACATCCCAGAATCATTCCTCACATTCCTTGTTATAACGTGTTTATTTAAATTGAAAAATGAAAAACAAAGTGTGATTTTATATAAACCTTCAGTCTGACGCTCACTGTAACACAGCTCTTATCAGGCATTAAATATGTGTACTTCGCCTACCTGTCATGATACATGAATATACAGGCAATTCGTCTTTATTGCTATTATGTGCCATATCATATGATGTGGGTGATCATGGTCAGACCATGATTGTTCTTGGCAAATTTTTCTACAGAAGTAGTTTGCCATTGCCTTCTTCCGGGCAGTGTCTTTACAAGATGTGTGACCCCAGCCATTATCAATACTCTTCAGAGATTGTCTGCTTGATGTCAGTGGTCACATAAGCAGGACATGTGATATGCACTGGCTGCTCGTACAACCATCCACCACCTGCTCCTATGGTATCATGTGATCTTGATCAGGTGGGGCGGTGCTTAAGCAGGGGTACATCTTGTATAAGAATGACCTGTAGGCTAGCGGAGGGAACGACTGCCTTACACTGCCTTCGGTAGAGGTATATCTCCATCCCGCCACCCAACAGGCAAATTACAGGTATAAAAAGTGTGAGCAGTCAATACGTATTTAAATTGATTTTGGAAGGAAGAGCACAAAGGAGCCAGGCAGAGCTAAGCACTGATCTGGAAGCCTTGCATGAGGATATACCTTTGCAGTGCATTACTCCATGGAAAAGCTCACATATTCCACCAGCTAAAGGCATCATGTTTATGAATTGCCTGTACTCGCTCAGACCCGGGAGCAGGAATGGACTTCACAATGCCCTGAAGAGACAAGGAAATCACCAATTTGGAAGTTTGGAGTCCTTGTGCATCACTGCTTTGATCCCTTCAGGTCAAATAGAGATACAAGAAATTGCTCTTTGAACAGCTGGTGAATGGATGGAGAGGAGCATGAACAGTACTGGTGTGTGAAAATCCTGAAACTCCTGTACACGTAGTGGCCACATCATTAGATACACCTGTATACCTGCTCAGTAATGCAAATTCTAATCAGCCAATATGTGGCAGCAGCTCAACGCATAATGGCAACGGACATGGTCAAGAGATTCAGCTGTTCAAACCAGACATCAGAATGGGGAAGAAATGTGATCCAAGTGACTTTGACTGTGGAACGATTGTTGGTGCCAGACAGTGTGGTTTGAGTATCTCAGAAACTGCTCGTCTTCTGGGATTTTCACGCACAGCATTCTCCAGAGTTTACAGAGAATGGTGTGAAAACCAAAAAAAATCTAGTGAGCGGCAGTTCAGTGGGTGAAGACACCTTGTTATTGAGAGGGATCAGAAGAGGATAGCCAAACTGCTTCGAACTGACAGGAAGGTGACAATAACTGAAAAACCACATGTTACAACAGTGGTGTGCAGAACAGCATCTCTGAACACACAAGTCGAACCTTGAAATGGACAATTACTGCAGCAGAAGACCATAAGCATACATTCAGTGGACACGCTATTAGGTGCAGGAGACACCTAATAAAGTGGTCACTGAGTGTATGCCCTTCCATAATCAGTGGCAATAATTGTGTTGATTTTGTAGGCTGAAATGGACACCTAAGATAAAACTTAATAATTTTGCAGAAAATCATTTCTGAAGAGCAATTGAAATTACATTGTATAATTTCTAATTTCAAGAGGGGTATAAGAAAATTGCAAATTTACATGATATATTTGAAGCAGGGAATTAATATGAATTTGAGTACACAGTTACTGTGCTATCATGGTGATATTACCTGTCATTGTTTTTTTTTGTTTCTGTAGTCGTACATCTTAGAGTAAATGTCTCATTTCATTCAGGTCTCTACTATCACAGAAATCCACCAGTGATGTGGTTAGTCACCCAAAAGGAGCCCCCTTCCATAATTAACTCTTGTACATACTGAGTGAAGGGACACTTCAAGCTGCCCTAAATAATATTAGTGAATGTGAAGTTGTTACGTTTTGTCATTTTAAATTTCATAAATCACCATTATTATATTTAATTATTTAAAATATTCATGTGTTCAGTTTGATGTTTCCCCACCTCTAACAGAGCTTTAAGACTAATCAGGGATAATTGACTGATGGAATTGGGATGGTTTATAATAGAACACTGTGAGGAAGATAATGCAGCATTTGAGCATTTGGGTACTGTGATTAGTAAGACAATAGTTGTCAAAAAACACCCACTGTATTCAAGAGGTATTGCTTTTTGATGAGCGTGCTTGCAAATGGAACCTGAAAGGTATGGTCTGGTTTTGCTTTGCACACCCTACTAATTCCTACAAGTGGTGGTGGAGTGATTGTCCATCATGTCCGACAGTGACAGGAAATCTGTGTGGGAGAGATTTTTAAGTGGAAAAGCTGTTACAATGGGACAGTTCCACTCTCTCGACCTCAGAAGTCCAGGTCTAGTGGTACAAACAAGCATCACAAACTGGGGTCTTCCTTGGTTGCAGTGGATGACTATGATGTCTTCTGTGCCATGTCCTGTCTTTTGCTCTCCACGGAGTGCTACAGTACTGCCTTCCTAGCCATTGGATCTCAGTGGAGATCTCACCTTGTTTGTGACTGGAGATCTCATCCGCCTAGTCTGTTGGAGCTGACTTCACAGACTGGGACAGGCATGTCCCTTTCTCACCTGAGTATGAAACCCACCAGCTGCCCGCACCTGGTTTATCCCACCTGTCAAAGCGCTGTACTAGGGTGTGGCTGCTGTCACATGCAAATGGCTACTTGGAGCCACAGGTGAGAGCTGAGTGTCTGGTGGGGACCAAAGGTGAGTGAGCTGCCCCAGAATGGACACGACAAGCTCCTTCACCAGAGTCGCTACCCTTCTCTGGCACTCTATATACCCCAGCACTACAGAAGGAGAAATGCCTCTTCCAGTCCCAACGCAGAAGTTGATTCCATTGGGATAAATAAAATTGCCTGTCTGTAACGATGAATAAAACAGGCAGCTGGTGCTTAAAGGCAACACTGTACACCTGCAGTCAAAGATGAACAGTGTTACTTGATTAAACTGAAGCACATATTAATGTTCTAAAGTGATGATTGCATTAAGCAGGAAGCTCTTTATGTTTTTATTTATTTTTTTAATTTAAAATTTACATTTTATTTATTGGAGAATAAATTTAGAGGGCTGGTTCAGACATACAAAGATAAATATATCCCACAACTACTGTGAAAGGGATTCAGTTCTGAATCTGTTCTATGTTCTGAGGAGATGTCTGTGTGGTGTTTGCATGTTCTCTCTGCAACGGCGTGGACTTCCCCGACTGCTGCAGTTCCCCAAGTTCATGTTAGTATGCCAACCAGCCACTCTCAATCACCGGTTAATGTGTAAGGTCTGTGAAGAGTTAATGTGAGAGAGAGAAAATAACAGTGAAATGGGCTGATGGGATTGCTCTGAGAACTAGCATAGACTTGAGGAACAGAGTGGCCTCCATCTGTACCCAGGGGAAATATACACATATATATGTACTGATTTGTAAGTTTATTGCCATTATCAAATTATTAAATTGTTTCAGTAAGTTTGATTGAACAGGTTTAAATTACATATTAAGAAATTATGTTTATTGAGAGACATTTCGTGAAGTAAGTTCTTCTGGCTATTTCAGCCTTACTGCCCAGCAACCCCTGACAACCCCAATTTTAACCCCAGCCTAATCACAGGAGAAAATGTAATGACTAATTAACCTACCAACCAGTATGTCTTTGGACAATGGGAAGAAACCAGAGCACCCGGGGGAAATCCACACATTTCACTGGGAGGACGTGGACTTCTTACAGAGGATGCTGGAATTGAACTCTGAACTCTGGTGCCTCAAGCTGTAATAGTGTCACACTAACAACTATGCTACCATGGTACCATTCAGAGGGATGGGGAACTTTATTTGTTTCAGAATGTTTGAGAAATTGTGACCTTGAAAATGCATTTGTAGATTATTAGCATAAACATAATTGTCTTAGAATCCCTTTTGACCATATTTTCAGGGAAACTAGTGCTCTTAAAGTAACAAGGAGATACCTTTCAAACAAAGAGTCTGTATCTGAAGTTATTCAAGCCCATTGTCTGTGTGTCACTCATATTTTTGTTTTTAAAAATATATAGTTAAATATTCTTAAAAACAAAAATATGAGTGACACATAGACTATGGGCTTGAATAATTTCAGATACAGACACTTTGTTTGAAAAATATCTCTTGGTTATTTTAAAAGCATTAATTTGATCAAGGAACTTTTCTTCTGCAATGAACCTTTAAATAGTTTGGGCAATGATTTTTTTAACTAGATTAATAAATATTAAATTACTTGCGGTAATTCATAAGGAATATTTGTGTTCTCAATCACCACCTGTGACCACTTCACAAAGATTTAGACTCCTTTCTAATGCTATTCAGTCCTCAGCGTTTCATGGACATTTTATAGTAATTAAAATGAATTATGGAGCAATTTAGAATTGGGAGGCTGTTTAATCTATAGCATGTGGAATCTATGAAATGCAATGTATGTTCCCAAAATCACAGCTTTGATAACAGCTGCTGCTCAGCCTTATGCTTTGAGTGTCAGAGGGAGGTGGCTAGGAATGGACCCAGGTGCAAGACACAGACACTGAAGTACTAGGGACAGGACTAGGATACAGGCTGAGGGCAAGGACATGGACACAAAAACTGGGAACCTGGAACAGGACTGGACAAGAGAGCTAGGAGCCCGGGCTTGGACTCCGAGCCAGTGACTGGACAAGGACCCAGTACCTGGGTCTTGCCCCTGGCTCGGACCCCAGAACTAGGCAAGGACGAGGCTTGGCAGGAGGCAGGAGGCTGGAGTCTTCAGGCTTGAGGCTAGGCAGGAGGCTGGGCAGGAGGCTGGAGTCTTCAGGCTTGAGGCTAGGCAGGCTCCTCCTGGGCAGGACGCGGTTCACCTGGGCAGGGCGCGGTACTCCTGGGCAGGGCACGGATCACCACCCGACGGAGGCATGGGACAGGATGGGACAGAACCAACCGCAGGTAAGGGCAAGATGGCCTGGCTTACCCGATGGAGGCAAGGGACAGGAAGGGAGCTAGGTACAGGGTGGCTCCAAGTCAAGACTGCAGGCAAGATGAGGCAAGAGTTACCAGCAAGACAAGGCAAGGCTTCAGGCAATGCAAGGTGAGACGAGAGTTACTGGCAAGACAAGGCAAGTCTTTTGGCAAAGCAAGGCGAGGCGAGAACTTCAGGCGAGATGAGAGTTACCGACAAGACAAGGCAGGGCTTCAGGCGAGGAAACAGAAGGCAGAGGAAGGGATACAAGGAGTAAGGACAAGAACAATCCAGCATCCACGCCCTGGTCTCTGAAGGTATTTATGCAGCCAGCCCCAATGAGCATCAGCTGACTCAATTAGAGCTCAACAAGAACAGAAACAGGGTAGACAGGAAAACCCGGAGCAAGGGTCGATGGACTGGACCGTGAACCGGAATATGGACTTCACGGACCGGACAATGACATTGAGTGTGAGTAGCACAAGAGTGATTATCTATTTGTTTAAAGATACAGTGCAAAATAGGCCATCTGGGCCTTTCAAGCTGCGCTGCCAGCAACCCCTGATTTAACCCCAGCCTAATCACGGGACAATTGACAATGATCAATTAACCTGCAAACTGGTACACCCTTGGACTTTGGGAGGAAACCGGAGTACCCGAAGCAAACACACATGCACATGTGAAGAATGTATAATCTTTCTTACAGGTGATGTCAGAATTGAACTCTGAACTTCAACACCCCAAGGTGTAATACCGTCATGCTAACCGCTACACTACTGTGGCGCCCTAAATTGACCATTCAGTCTGTTCCTTACAAAGCAAGTTCAATCTGAATATCCCTGATCCTCTAAGCAGTCAGAAATACACCACAACTATTTATACATTTCACCTCTTGTTTGGTGGGACCGATACTCTTTTTGAATTTGGGAGCGGTGTATCTGTTTTCTTTAGTTAAATATATTCAGACTTCTACATACAAACTGTAAATTGAGAAAAAGATTATTGATTGGGAATGGTAACCACAATATTGACTTTCATTTGATCATTTAAGGACAGGGATAAATGTAATTAACTTGCTGAAGACCCCATTTGCTTTCTATTTTGAGCATATTTCTGACACTTATTTCTGTCTTATATATTCAAATTCCTTGGTGTCCACATTTCCGAGGATCTCATCTGGTTCCTGAACTCCTCCATCCTGATCAAAAAGGTGCAACAGCGCCTTTATTTCCTGAGGAGCATGAAGAAAGCTCACCTCTGTCCCAGGATACTGACGGCTTTTACCACTGTACCATTGAGATCATACTCACCAAGCACTCCAGCCTGTGGTAAAACTGCCCAGCAGATTATTGGCATCCAATTGCCCACCGTTGAGTACATCTACCATAAACACTGCCTGGGCAGGGCAAAAAGCATTATCAAGGATGCATCTCACCCTAACCATGGACTTTTTACTCTCCTCCCATCCGGTAGGCGCTACGGGAGCCTCCACTCCCGCACCAGCAGGCACAGGAAGAGCTTCTTCCCCGAGGTTGTGACCCTGCTGAACCTCACATCACAGTGCTAAGCAGTATTGCACCCATATTGTACTGTCTCAGTACTTTTATATTTGTGTGCTGTAGCACTTACTTTTTATTCGCAGTTATTTTGTAAATAACACTATTCTTTGCATTTCTGGTCAGATGCTAACTGCATTTCATTGGCTTTGTATCTGTACTCAGCACAATGACAATAAAGTTGAATCTAATCTAATCTAATATATTTCCTCTCATAATAACTTTTCATTCACCCTGATGCTAGATTGCATGTGGCAATTACATCTTATATCACAACCGCATCTCACTTCGTAGTGCATGTTCCATGGTATCTTTCAGTTTCTGATTACTTCTTGTTTTTATGCTTTTACCAATTAGGTGTCCCTGAATGAACGTTACCTCTTATCCAATCATCTCATCATCCCATTAAGTGTGTCTTCATGTTTCTGTTTCTCAGTTATTTTTAGATTCTCACGTTATCTCGCTTCTCTCTTCCACAAATTCAAGTTGATGCTAAATTTTAAATATGGAACGGAGATATTTTGACCAAAGTTAAAATCGGATATAAGGTAAATGAGTTCATAAAACAGGCTCAGTAGGCTAAAGGAACTCTGCCATGTTGTTGTGTCTTTAAAGATCTGATGTTAGAGTTATAGAACTGTGCAGATGGGCTTGTCAGTGATGGTTGGCAGCTCATCCAGGGGAAGGAAAACATAGAAACATAGAAACATAGAAAATAGGTGCAGGAGTAGGCCATTCGGCCCTTCGAGCCTGCACCGCCATTCAGTATGATCATGGCTGATCATCCAACTCAGAACCCTGTACCAGCCTTCCCTCCATACCCCCTGATCCCTTTAGCCACAAGGGCCATATCTAACTCACTCTTAAATATAGCCAATGAACTGGCCTCAACTGTTTCCTGTGGCAGAGAATTCCACAGATTCACCACTCTCTGTGTGAAGAAGTTTTTCCTAATCTCAGTCCTAAAAGGCTTCCCCTTTATCCTCAAACCGTGACCCCTCGTTCTGGACCCCCCCAACATCGGGAACAATCTTCCTGCATCTAGCCTGTCCAATCCCTTTAGGATTTTATACGTTTCAATCAGATCCCCCCTCAATCTTCTAAATTCCAACGAGTATAAGCCTAGTTCATCCAGTCTTTCATCATATGAAAGTCCTGCCATCCCAGGAATCAATCTGGTGAACCTTCTTTGTACTCCCTCTATGGCAAGGATGTCTTTCCTCAGATTAGGGGACTAAAACTGCACACAATACTCCAGGTGTGGTCTCACCAAGGCCTTGTACAACTGCAGTAGTACCTCCCTGCTCCTGTACTCGAATCCTCTTGCTATAAATGCCAGCATACCATTCGCCTTTTTCACCGCCTGCTGTACCTGCATGCCCACTTGCAATGACTGGTGTATAATGACACCCAGGTCTCGTTGCACCTCCCCTTTTCCTAATCGGCCACCATTCAGATAATAATCTGTTTTCCTGTTTTTGCCACCAAAGTGGATAACTTCACATTTATCCACATTAAATTGCATCTGCCATGAATTTGCCCACTCACCCAACCTATCCAAGTCACCCTGCATCCTCTTAGCATCCTCGTCACAGCCAACACTGCCGCCCAGCTTCGTGTCATCCGCAAACTTGGAGATGCTGCATTTAATTCCCTCATCTAAGTTATTAATATATATTGTAAACAACTGAGGTCCCAGCACTGAGCCTTGCGGTACCCCACTAGTCACCGCCTGCCATTCTGAAAAGGTCCCGTTTATTCCCACTCTTTGCTTCCTGTCTGCCAACCAATTCTCTATCCATATCAATACCTTACCCCCAATACCGTGTGCTTTAAGTTAGCACATTAATCTCCTGTGTGGGACCTTGTCAAAAGCCTTTTGAAAATCCAAATATACCACATTCACTGGTTCTCCCCTATCCACTCTACTAGTTACATCCTCAAAAAATTCTATGAGATTCGTCAGACATGATTTTCCTTTCACAAATCCATGCTGACTTTGTCCGATGACTTCACCGCTTTCCAAATGTGCTGTTATCACATCTTTGATAACTGACTCCAGCAGTTTCCCCACCACCGATATTAGGCTAACCAGTCTATAATTCCCTGGTTTCTCTCTCCCTCCTTTTTTAAAAAGTGGGGTTACATTAGCCACCCTCCAATCCTCAGGAACTAGTCCAGAATTTAAAGAGTTTTGAAAAATTATCACTAATGCATCCACTATTTCTTGGGCTACTTCCTTAAGCACTCTGGGATGCAGAGCATCTGGCCCTGGGGATTTATCTGCCTTTAATCCCTTCAATTTACCTAACACCACTTCCCTACTAACATGTATTTCCCTCAGTTCCTCCATCTCACTGGACCCTCTGTCCCCTACTATTTCCGGGAGATTATTTATGTCCTCCTTAGTGAAGACAGAACCAAAGTAATTATTCAATTGGTCTGCCATGTCCTTGCTCCCCATAATCAATTCACCTGTTTCTGTCTGTAGGGGACCTACATTTGTCTTAACCAATCTTTTTCTTTTCACATATCTATAAAAGCTTTTACAGTAGGTTATTATGTTCCCTGCCAGTTTTCTCTCATAATCTTTTTTCCCCTTCCTAATTAAGCCCTTTGTCCTCCTCTGCTGAACTCTGAATTTCTCCCAGTCCTCAGGTGAGCCACTTTTTCTGGCTAATTTGTATGCTTCTTCTTTGGAATTGATACTATCCCTAATTTCCCTTGTCAGCCACAGGTGCACTACCTTCCTTGATTTATTCTTTTGCCAAACTGGGATGAACAATTGTTGTAGTTCATCCATGCAACCTTTTAATGCTTGCCATTGCATATCCACCGTCAACCCTTTAAGTGTCATTCGCCAGTCTATCTTAGCTAATTCATGCCTCATACCTTCAAAGTTACCCCTCTTTAAGTTCAGAACCTTTGTTTCTGAATTAACTATGTCACTCTCCATCTTAATGAAGAATTCTACCATATTATGGTCACTCTTACCCAAGGGGCCTCTCACGACAAGATTGCTAATTAACCCTTCCTCATTGCTCAATACCCAGTCTAGAATAGCTTGCTCTCTAGTTAGTTCCTTGACATGTTGGTTCAAAAAACCATCCCGCATACATTCCAAGAAACCCTCTTCCTCAGCACCCTTACCAATTTGGTTCACCCAATCTACATGTAGATTGAAGTCACCCATTATAACCGCTGTTCCTTTATTGCACACATTTCTAATTTCCTGTTTAATACCATCCCCAACCTCACTACTACTGTTAGGTGGCTTGTACACAACTCCCACCAGCGATTTCTGCCCCTTAGTGTTATGCAGTTCTACCCATATCGATTCCACATCTTCCCGGCTTATGTCCTTCATTTCTATTGCGTTAATCTCCTCTCTAACCAGCAATGCCACCCCACCTCCTTTTCTTTCATGTCTATCCCTCCTGAATATTGAATATCCCTGAATGTTGAGCTCCCATCCTTGGTCACCCTGGAGCCATGTCTCTGTGATCCCAACTATATCATATTCATTAATAACAATCTGCACTTTTAATTCATCCACCTTGTTACGAATGCTCCTTGCATTGACACACAAAGCCTTCAGGCGCGCTTTTACAACTCTCTTAGCCCTTATACAATTATGTTGAAAAGTGGCCCTTTCTGATGCTTGCCCTGGATTTGTCAGCCTGCCACTTTTACTTTTCACCTTACTACTTTTTGCTTCTACCCTCATTTTACACCCCTCTCTCTCGCTGCACTGGTTCCCATCCCCCTGTTGTGAACTAACTTCCTCTCTCCTAGTCTCTTTAATTTGATTCCCACCCCTCAACCATTCTAGTTTAAAGTCACCTCAGTAGCCCTCGCTAATCTCCCTGCCAGGATATTGGTCCCCCTAGGATTCAAGTGTAACCCGTCCTTTTTGTACAGGTCACGCCTGCGCCAAAAGAGGTCCCAATGATCCAAAAACTTGAATCCCTGCCCCCTGCTCCAATCCTTCAGCCACGCATTTATCCTCCACCTCATCGCATTCCTACTCTCACTGTCGCGTGGCACAGGCAGTAATCCCGAGATTACTACCTTTGCAGTCCATTTTCTCAACTCCCTTCCTAGGTCCCTATATTCTCCTTTCAGAACCTCTTCCCTTTTCCTACCTATGTCATTGGTACCTATATGTACCACGACCTCTGGCTCCTCACCCTCCCATTTCAGGATATCTTGGACACGATCAGAAATATCCCGGACCCTGGCACCAGGGAGGCAAACTACCATCCGGGTCTCTGGACTGCGTCCACAGAATCGCCTATCTGACCCCCTCACTATCGAGTCCCCTATCGCAACTGCCCTCCTCTTCCTTTCCCTACCCTTCTGAGCTACAGGGACGGACTCTGTGCCGGAGGCACGGCCACTGTCGCTTCCCTCAGGTAAGCTGTCCCCACCCAACAGTAGTCAAACAGGAGTACTTATTGTCAAGAGGCACAGCCACCGGGGTACTCTCTATTACCTGACTCTTCCCCTTCCCCCTCCTAACCGTGACCCACTTGTCTGCCTCCTGTAGCCCCAGTGTGACCACCTGCCTGTAACTCCTCTCTATCAACTCCTCACTTTCCCTAACCAGACGAAGGTCATCGAGCTGCAGCTCCAGTTCCGTAATGCGGTCCCTTAGGAGCTGCATCTCGATGCACTTGGCGCAGATGTGGACGTTCGGGAGGCTTGGAGACTCCAGGGCCTCCCACATCCTGCACCGAGAACAACAAACTGCCCTCACACTCATACTGCCTCTCTCCTCAAATAACAGAAAATGAATACCAAACCTTCCTCACCTCGCCTGTTTCCGCCTAAGCCCGGTGAGCCGAAGCCCTTAAGCCTTCACTCTGCTCCTGGCTCACTCCGCCACCCGCAAACTACGCTGCCCGCTGTATGAGGCTCTGTTCCTTTTAAATCTTCCGCACTTCACTGCCCGACGTCACACGCCTGCGCAGTCCCGCCTCTCTGAACTGTGATTTCAAACTTCTGCTGTCTTGTGGCTATATTCACTCATGGGGAAGGCTTCAGGAGTGAACCCCAAGGAAAAATCCAGAGCTGGAGTCCTATGTTCAGTTCAATGCTGCCTGGCAGATTTGGTGATACAGCTGGTGCCAACCTATGTTAATCACTGTTGTTCCATTGGAAAAATCAGTTGCATGTAAAGGGGGAGCCTGCTACATGGGCAGCAGCTCACTCTCCATGTTGTAGTGCCCTGGCTTGTGTATCACGTAGATAGCTAGGATGCAAAATCCATGGTTCTCTCCAACCAACAGACGACATCACAGAAACGACCTTACAGCTCACATTGCTGCCATCTATACTTATACAATTAACCTACACTGGGTCCACAATCTCCCATTTACCTGTATGAAGACCAAATTCTCCCATTTACCTATATTGTGTCCACATTCTCCCATTTACCTGCACTGGGTCCAAATTCTCCCACTTACCTGCACTGGGTCCACATTCTCCCATTTACCTGTATTGGATCCACATTCTCCCATTTACCTGCACTGAGTCCACATTCTCCCATTTACCTGCACTGGGTCCACATTCTCCCATTTACCTGCACTGAGTCCACATTTTCCCATTTACCTGTATTGGGTCCACATTCTCCCGTTTACCTGTATTGGGTCCACATTCTCCCGTTTACCTGTATTGGGTCCACATTCTCCCATTTATCTGTATTGGGTCCACATTCTCCCATTTGCCTGTATTGGGTCCAAATTCTCCCGTTTACCTGTATTGGATCCACATTCTCCCATTTGCCTGCACTGGGTCCACATTCTCCCATTTACCTGCACCGGGTCCACATTCTCCCATTTACCTGTATTGGGTCCACATTCTCCAGTTTACCTGTATTGGATCCACATTCTCCCATTTACCTGCACTGGGTCCACATTCTCCCATTTACCTGCACCGGGTCCACATTCTCTCATTTACCTGTATTGGGTCCACATTCTCCCATTTGCCTGTATTGGGTCCACATTCTCCCATTTACCTGCACTGGGTCCACATTCTCCCATTTACCTGTATTGGGTCCACATTCTCCCATTTACCTGTATTGGGTCCACATTCTCCCATTTACCTGCACTGGGTCCACATTCTCCCATTTACCTGTACAAAGTCCAAATTCTTCCATTTAGCTGCACTGGGTCCACAGTTATTTACCTACATTGGGTCCACATTCTCCCATATTGGGTGCACTGTTATTTACCTACATTTGGTCCACATTCTCCCATATACCTGCACTGGATCCACACTTATTTACCTGCTTTGTATCCAATTCTCCCATTTAATTGCATTGGACCCAATATGCTCCATTTATCTTGTTTAGTATGGCTTCAATAGCCCTCAGGAAATATTTGCTGATTAGCAATCTCATCCAAAAATCTCAGAATGCATTCTCACCACCAACTGTGCATAGTGGCTGTAGAGTGAGCTATCTACTAAATGCACCAATTACTCCTTAGTCTTCTCCAACAGTATCTCTGAAAACTATGACCCTTAATGCCAAAATTACAATCTTACAATCTTTGTATAGACTCTGCCATGCAGTGATACGTAACTTATCCTTTATACAGAATGAGTGATAGAGACATTATCTATTAATTATATAACAACAGTCACTTCCCTAATTCGTGTGTACAAGGTTGTAAGTTAATGTGACTGATCTCTCCAGTATTCCACCCTGACTCCCACGCCCTCACTTCAGGAAGTCTGATCACCTGGCTGTACTTCTGCTCTCTCAGTATAGGCAGAGACTGAAGACTGCAGCACCAGTAGTGAGGACCAAGAAGGTTTGGACAAGGGAAGCACAGCAGCGCCTACAGGACTGCTTTGAATCGGTGGTCTGGACCGTATTCAAAGATTCTTCTTTGAATCTGGATGAGTATGCTGCATTTGTTACCAATTTCATTAAAACCTGTGTGGATGAGTGTGAGCCTACAAAGGCTTGCTGTTCATTCCCAAACCAAAAGCCATGGATGAATCAGAAGGTATGTTATCTGCTGAAGACTAGATCTGTGGCATTCAAGTCTGGTGACCCAGGTCTGTACCAGAAGACCAGGTATGACTTATGGAGGGCTATTTCAAAGGCGATGAGGCATTTATGAACAAGGTTGGAGGCGACACTGGATGCAGGACAATTCTGGTGAGATTGCAAGACATTACATCCTACAAAGCAAAATGGCATGAATGGCAGCGATGCTTCACTGCCAGATGAACTCAATGCTTTCTATGTCCACTTTGAAAGGGAGAATATAACTTCAGCTGTGAAGATCCCTGCTGCACCTGGTGACCCTGTGATCTCTGTCTTGGAGGCCAATGTTAGGCTGTCTTGAAAGAGGGTGAACCCTCGCAAGATGGAAGGCCCTGATGGAGTACCTGGTAAAACTTGTGCCAACCAACTGGCAGGAGTATTCATGGAATTCTCAGCCTCACTGCTATGGGTGGAAGTTCCCACTTGCTTCAAAAAGGCTACAATTATACCAGTGCCTAAGAAGAATAATGTGAGCTGCCTTGATGACTGTCACTCACTGACATCGACATGATGAAACACTTTGAGAGGTTGGTCATGACTAGACTGAACTCCTGCCTCAGCAAGGACCTGGACTCATTGCAATTTGCCCATCACCACAATAGGTCAACGACAGATGCAATCTCAGTGGCTCTCCACACGGCCTTAGACCACCTGGGCAACACAAACACCTATTCAGGATGCTGCTCATCGAGTACAGCTCAGCATTTAACAGTATCATTCCCACAATCCTGACAGATAAGTTACAGAACCTGGGCCTCTGTACCTCTGTCTGCAATTGGATGCTCTACTTCCTAACCAGAAGACCACAATCTGTGCGGATTGGTGATAAGATCTCCTCCTTGCTGATGATCAACACAGGTGCACCTCAGGTGTGTGTGCTTAGCCCACTGCTCTACTCTCTACATACACATGACTGTGTGGCTAGGCATAGCTCAAATACCATTTATATATCTGCTGATGATACAATCATTGTTGGTAGAATCTTAGATGGAGACAGGAAGGCATACAGGAGCGAGATATACCAACCAGTGGAGTGGTGCACAGCAACATCGATGCAGCTATAAAGAAAGCAAGACAGTGACTATATTTCATGACGAGTTTGAAGAGATTTGGTATGTCAACAAAAACACTCAAAAACTTCTATGGACGTACTGTGGAGAGAATTCTGTCTGGTATTGGGGGGGATGGGGGCTACTGCACAGGACTGAAAGAAGCTGCAGAGGGTTGTAAATTTAGTCAGCTCCATCTAGGGTGCTACTACTATGACGTCGACTCAGGCCTAGGGGTCCAGCGTCAAGCATGATGATGGACTCTCCACTTCTCCCTCTCCCTCATCAGTGTGTTCAGTTCATCTACATTAGCCACACCGCTGTCTTCTAGGAGCGTGTTGACCATAGTCTTGTGAGGGCGCCCAGCATTGATTCTCCCATGCCTGGGCTCCCATATGATGACTAGGCTGGCAGGTAGCTTGAGTGCCCCACTAGTTGCAGTCTTCTCACCTCGATTTTAGTGGTGAGCATCGATCGGTCGTCATCGAGCTCAACGTTCATCATGTGCTGTTGCCAACTCATGTCAAGTGCCATCCGGAGCATTCATGTATAGCAACCATCTAGAGACTTTCGCATAGTCTTGGTGAGTGTCCACATCTTGTATCCGTACGTGAGAATGGACTCTATGACTATGACTCTATATCTTGGGTACTAGCCTACAAAGTACCCAGGACATCTTCAAGGAGCGGTGTCTCAGAAAGGCAGCGTCCATTATTAAGGACCTCCAGCACCCAGGGCATGCCCTTTTCTCACTGTTACCATCAGATAGAGGTACAGAAGCCTGAAGGGACACACTTAGCAATTCAGAAACAGTTCTTCACCTCTGCCATCCGATTCCTAAATGGACATTGTACCTGTGAACACTACCTCACTTTTTTGATATATATTATTTCCGGTTTTGCACAATTTCTTATACTGTAATTGATTTACGTATTTACTTATTTTTTTCTTCTATATTATATATTGCATTGAACTGCTGCTGCTAAGTTAACAAATTTCATGACACATGTCGGAGATAATAAATCTGATTCTGATTCTTGTATTAAACCAACAAATGTACTATTACTCTACAAATACACAGTCAATATAGGACTCTCAAGACCTATAGGAGAATTTTCATTTTGTTTTAAGAAAATACCTTGCCCTTTTATAAATGTGTGCATCTCAAAGAGAAAGATATTGAGAAATGGAATTTTTGCCATTTATATCATATATTCAGTTACATAAACTCACTCTGAGGTTATTTCAGTGCGATAGCATCAACCCGATATTTTTATGTAGCATTCACACATTACGGCCTTCCTGAATCAGTTAGATAACTTGAATATTACGTGAAGATTATTTATTTATTTTATTTAGAAATACACTGAGAAAGCGGCCTTTGAGTCCTTCGAGACGTGCCGCCCAGGAACCCCCCAAAACCCTGAATTAATCCTAACTTAATCACGAGATGATTTACAATGACCAGTTAACCTACCTGCTACATCTTTGGACTGTGGGAGAAAACTGGAGCATCAGGAGAAATCCTGCACATTCCATAGGAAGGACGTATAGAGACTCCCTACAGATAATGTGTGAATTGAATTCTGAATTCAACCCCCCCCCCCAGCTGAAATAGAGTCATGCTACACACCACGTTACCATGGCACCCATAGATAAGATGGCTTTTGAGAAGTTGTCTCTAACTTCTGGTAACTGAATTTAACTGAACATCTAAAGAAACACAAAGTAGGTTTCATCCCTAAAATGCAGGCTCAATTTCAGATCAAAACAACATAATTCTATCAATGAATCATGTAATTAAAATTCATACCTTCATTTCTTAACAGCAGGAGGAGAAGGCACCGCTAATCCTATATAATTCGTTTCTTCAAATATCACACAGTATGTCATATGAAATTCCTTTGCCCACTATTTGAATGCAAGTGCTAGTGTTAACATTGGTCAGAATATTACTAATTTAATGCTTTATAGCATCAAGATTGGAGTTCAATTCCTGCCGCTGTCTGTGCATTCTACCTTTGACTGTACGTGTTTCCTTTGGGTTTTCTGGTGTCCTCTTGCATTCCAAAGATGTATGGCTTAGGGTTGGTAACTTGTTGGCATGCTATGTTGGTGCTGGAAGCTGGGTGACACTTGAGGGGACTGTGTTTGTCATGGACGCAAATGATGCATTTCACTCTACGTTTTTCGTTGTATATAACAAATAAAGCTAATCTTTAATTGTAAATCCTCACTACCATCTTCTTGATAAATATTTATCAAGACAGTTGTATCTTACACATATCACAAATGGAATGCTGTCTGCCATTAGTGCCAAATATATCAAACGTTCCTATTTATCATCAGATCACATAATCATGGTAAAATTGTTTTAAGCACATGTTTTGCTGCTGAAGGATTCCTTCATTTGACGTGAGAGCCAGTTCTATGGACATAACCAATGCCATAATTTCTTATAAACATACTGCCATCACCTTTCTACACAAATGCTCCGCATCATTTTTGGTGATGGTAAGCCTCTGTCAGAACACCCAAGATTCAAGAATCCAGCTTGTTTAATGTAATTTCCTGCACACAAGTGCAAGGAGAGCAAAATAATTGTTAGTCTGGATCTGATGCAGCACAAAATAAAAACACAAAAGATAAAGAGCACAATAATAATAATAATAAAAAAGCTAATAAATATAAATACATATGATAGCTTATATACATACTGTGGATTGATTGTATGTTCATAAAGTGACACTAGGCTGTATATAAGGCAACTGTTGGGAAATAATCAAGTATCGGGTGAAGGTGTTGATCAGCCTTATTGCTTGGGGAAAGTAACTATCTTTTAGTTAGCAATTTTCCAAGTTACTTGGTGAGTAACTGCAGTGCATTTGTAGGCAGCTGGGATGTGCTGCACTGCTTCAGTGCATTGTTCAGCACACACTCGTACAGCTTGGAGTAAAATAGTCAGCCACATCCAGTTGCGACAGCTTCTTCTACTCTGTGTCTTTGGCTGGGTTAGCAATGTTTCAGCAGCAGTATATATCCCTTTGAGTGAAGCAACTGTTCAGGAGATACCTTGACTGCATTCTTTTCCAGACTTACTGAACAGGCTCAACACCTACACGCACTAGCTTGATGACCATTTCCCCTGTATGCAGCCACTTCAAGACTGATGTTGGTGGGGGCTGAGACCCGGTCTGTGCAAAGCACATCCCACCACTAGCCGAGGAAGCTCTTTTGTACTTCAGAGTTCTGGTGATGAGGCTCTCTTCCAAGTAACTATGACAATTCATTCAAGGATTCATCTAACTACATCTATTGTCTCCTTCACCCACAGGGGCTCCACCATTCCTTTGCAAACTACTGCTTAATTGATTCTTGGTTAACTATGTTTTTCCACAGAAGATTTTCTAAAAAGGACAGGCAGTGTGGGTTGTCAACTAAATGGAATGAAACATGTCAAAAAGGCCTGGCCTATGTTTCACAACATGAGATACAAGCAGAACCTCAACACATTGTGACACTCGGTGTTTGCATCCCCAAGTTCAAGGTACAGGCTGTTGTAGCCATAGACAATGATGGTCATCAAGATGCGAGTTACACTGGCTATGTTCTCTCCTTACTTTGAACACCTGAACATTAAGTCTCTAATAACATGATGTATTTTATAACATGATGACCCATCTGCACATTCTGATACCCCAGATACAAACAGGAATTGATCTGGGATTTGTTTTCACTTTTCACTCCAATAGCAGCACCGGGTCTCTTGAGTAAATGGCATTGACCTTACCACATTCATCCAAAAACACCATTTTCTTGAAACCCCATCTAATGCAAGAGTTCATGCACTCTAACCTCGCGTGATCCTTGTTGTAGACTTTGCTTAACTTGCGGCTAGTTCTCCTTATCTTCTGTAATGAAGCCCAGAGACAGTCCTGACAACATTTCCATGCTAAGCAACAGAAAACAGAAATATTGTGAAAGCACTTCCATACTTATGGCACCCTATCAGACATCCTAAAGATAAATTCTGTCCATCACCAGTATACAGAGTGCACCATCTACAAAATGCAATGTAGTTATTCAATCAGACTACTCTGCAACCACTTTTCTAATCCACTACTTGTTCCACCAAGGATTGGTACATGGGAGCACCTCTTCCTCCAGGTTCTCCTCCAACTTGCAGACTATGCTGATTTGGAAGCAATATCACCTATCCTTAAGCATCGCTAGATCTAAGCCCCAGAATTCCCTACTAGACAGCACTGCATGAATGCATTCATTAGAAGGACTGCAGCCGTTCATGAAGATGGTTCACCACCACCTTCCCAAGAGTAATTCAGGAGGGACGGTAAATGCTAGTGATGAATAAATATCTCCCAGAACATTAGCTGGATCACCAGAAAGTATGAATGGAGGTGGGGATCCATGAGACTACCACTTTTAAAATCTCTTCAACAATTTGTACTGCCATAAGTTTGTCTGCAGGCTAAGGAACTATGTTTTAGAAATGCAATAACATAATTGTGCAAACACAGGATTATTATTGTCCCAATTAAGTCCTTCCAATGTTTATCATGGGGATGTCCTTCACACAGCTGAACCAATGAGATACCCTCAGAACCAACATGGGCTTCTGCTACAGCACGAGGGTAGATGTAGAAAACACAAAACATATTGCAGCTTCTACCCACACACATTCATAAACACGAGAGATTCTAGCATGTTGGAAATCCAGAGCAACACACACAAAATGCTGGAGGAATTCAGCAGGTGATGCAGTATCTATGGAGGGTAATAAACAGTCAACATTTTGGCCTGAGATCCTTTGTCAGGACTGGAAAAGAAGGGAGAAGATGCCAAAATAAAAAGGTGGGGGAAAGGGAAGGAGGACAAGCTTAAAGTGGTAGTTAGAGCCAGCTGGGTGGAGGAGGGGATGATGTAAGAAGCTGGGAGGTGATAGGTGGAAATGGCAAAGAGCTGGAGAAGAAGGAATCTGATAGGAAAGGAGAATGGACCATGGGAGTAAGGGAAGGAGGAGGGGCACCAGGAGGTGATGGGCAGAAGAGGAGAAGAGCTATGAAGCAGGAGTGGGGAATTGAAGAAGAAGGAGGGGAGATGGGAAAACATTACCAGAAGCTGGAGAAATCAATGTTCATGCCATCAGGCTGGAGACTACCTGTCCTAAATGATTCCACATTCAAGTTTTTACACAATCCTGAGCACAAATATCTAGGCCGCTACTCCAATGAGTACCAGTGGAGTGTTGATTATTTGAAGGAATTTGCTGTGCTGTGTTGGTGTGACATGCAACAAAAAAACCAAACTTATTATAAACCTATTGGAGGTTTGTGAAATGTAAGCAATGATAGTGGCAACACAAATGGAAAGGGTGGTAAAGGCGACATACAACATAATTGTGCATTGACTATAAAGTAGGCAAGTTATATTGCAAATGTACAAAACTTTGGTTAGACTGCCTTTTTAGTATTTATGTGCAGTTCTGGCTACTCTGCCGCAGTAAAGATGCAAAGGCTTTGAAGAGGATGTAAAAGAGATTCACCAGGATTTGTCTGAATTAGAAAATATTAGCTAAAAGGAGATGTTCAAAATTCAAAGTAAATTTTCTTTTCAAATCTTTTTATTGTTATATTATACAAAATAACATGAGTACTTTGAAGTAACAACACTTACAATGTCTCAAAAAAGACATTATCTTAAAGATTGAAAAAAAATTTCTGATAACAAAAAAAACCTGCTAAGCAGAAAAGTGAGGGAAAAAAAAGAACCCATTAGGTGTACAACCCCGGAGCCATGTGTCATACAAAAAGCTTCTAAAAATAAACATCAAACTGCCAGCAAGAAAAGAAAATATACCAAAAAAATTACAATTTGATCGTGGAAAAAATCTATCAATTAACTCAAATGATAATAACGAGCAAATGAGCCCCATCTTTTCTCAAAATCAAATAAAGTTTCAAAGGTTCGACTTCTAATTTTCTCCAAGCTAAGACATAGCATCACTTGAGAGAACCATTGTGACAAAGTAGGAGCTGATATATCCTTCCACTTCAACAAAATGGCCCTCCTAGCTATCAATGTAACAAATGCAATAACATGTTGGTCAGACGCAGAAATACCATGAATATTTTGAGGAATTATTCCAAAAAGCACAGTTAGTTTATTAGGTTGTAGATTAATTTTAAGTGCTTTAGAAATTGTTGAAAAAACCGACTTCCAGAACTGTTCCAATATAGGACAAGACCAAAACATATGTGTCAGTGTAGCTATCTCAGTTTTACATCTATAACAATGACTATCAACATTAGAAAAGATTTTAGAAAGTCTCTCCTTTGTCAAATGATAACAATGTACAATTTTAAATTTAATCAATGAATGGCTAGCACAAATTGAAGAAGAGTTAACCAACTTCAAAATCCACATCCACGTCATAAAAGTCAAATTGAGTTCCTTTTCCCAATCTTGTTTAATCTTAGATAAACAACGCTTATCCCATTGTAATAATAAATTATAAATTCTTCCAATAGAACCCTTGATCGAAGGATTCGTACTCATAATAGTATCTAACAGGTCAAACTCCAATATGTAAGGAAAACTACTTAAGTATTTTTGGAAAAAATGTCTAACTTGAAGGTATTGTAGAAAGTGTGAGTATGAAAGAGAATATTTATCAAGTAATTGTTCAAAAGACATCAATCTATCTTCTTTAAATAAATCCAAAAAAGAATTAATACCTTTATTTTTCCAAAGTCAAAAAATTGGATCACTCAAAGAAGGCTTAAAAAAGTAATTTTGATAAATTAAACTACAAAGTTTAAATTTTTTTTAAACTTTTTAAAATTTTTAAAAGTAAATTTATTATCAAAGTACATATACTGTATGTCACCATATGAACCCTGAGATTCTTTTTCTTGTGGGCATACTCATAAATCATATGATAATAACCATAACAGAATCAATGAAAGACTGCATCAAATCAGGCATTCAACTAGTATACAAAAGACGACAAATAGTGCAAATACAAGAAGAAAGAAATAATAATAATAAATAAATAAATAAGCAATAAATATGGAGAACATAAGCTGAAGAGTCCTTGAAAATGAGTCCATATGTTGTGGGAACAGTTCTGTGACGGGGTAAGTGAAGTTGAGTGAAGTTATTCCCTTTGGTTCAACAGCCTGATGATTGAGGGGTAATAACTGTTCCTGAACCTGGTGCTGTGGGTCCTGAGGTTCCTGTGCCTTCTTCCTGAAAACAGCAGCAAGAAAGGAGTGTGTCCTGAGTGGTGGGGGATCCCTGCTTTCCTGCGACAGTGTTTCATGTAGATATGCTCAATGATAAGGAGGGTTTTAACCGAGATTGACTGGGCTATATCCATTACTTTTCGTAGGCTTTTCCATTCAAGGACACTGATGTTTCCTTACCAATAGGATAAAGTTGGATTGCTTTCTCTGGGCATTTGAAGGCTGGTGGGGTGGGGTGGGGGTAGGAATGACCTGATAGAAGTATATAAAATCAATGGAAGTATAAATCAGGTTGATAGAGTCGTTTTCCTGGGATGGAAATATCAAATTTTACTGGTATAATTTTGAGAGGGATAAGCTTAAAGAAGATTTGTGAGGCATTTATATGCCTTTTATATTGAGAGTAGTAGATGGTTGGAATGCACTACAAGAGAATGTGATGGAAGCAGATACAACAACTACATATTTAGTCCAGCACATGAACATGCATTGAAGGGACTTTGATCATATTCAGGCAGATGGGATTAATAGGCACAAAGAATTTGTGCTGAGTGAACTGTTGCAGTGCTGTACTACTCTGCGTTCTGTGTCTCCTACCTAAAACTGTCTTCATTACCACTATCTGGCATTTTCTACCCCTGTATCCACTACTCCATGAATCCCACGGGTCTTAATATTTGCTAATGTCGATCACTGGCTTTTCCAAACATCTTTTGAAAGTCTTGTGCATTATATGATCTGTCCTATCCTAATCAATCCTCTTAATTACTTCATTTATGAATTTAGTCAAATTAATCAAAGGGAAAATATGTTTTATATGGTCCTACTAAGGAAGTAAATGTGAACCGGGAGAAGTTCAATAACTTCAATAAGTATAACTTGGTGAAATAGTAACGTCAGATTATGATATTGTACTGCTTCTCTAAAGCCATGGCAGTAGATGAAGCTTTACCTTTCATTTACTCCAATGTTATAACATTTTGGAGGGAGACTTGGTGAATGTTTTAGGATGTGTAACTACAACAATGTTTTCATTACCAGCCTCCATAAATGAGTCGAATCTTAAGAGCACCACTGAAAATTTTAAATTGTGCTTTAAACACCCAGCAGGAGTAGCAACATCTGTGAGAAAGGGTGGAAAGGTTATTATTTCAAGGTCTCCCATCAGAACTGCATAGGAGATGACAATAGAACATTTGGTTTCTTTGCTATCTGCTTTCTTACCTTGTAAACTTGGAAAGCACCTGGGGTATTTTGAGCAGTGTTAGACCCCTTATCAAAAATGATGTGCTGGCATTGTAGAGGGTCCAGAGAAGATTAATGAGAATTATTCCAGGAATGAAAGGGTTAACGCGTGAGGAAAGTTTGATGGCTTTGGGACTGTACTTTCTGGAGTTAAGAAGAATGAAAGGTGGGGGTGAGGAACTCCTTGAAACCTATCGAACATTGACTGGCCTAGATAGGGTGGCTGTGGAGAGGATGTTTCCCAAGGTTCAAAGTTCGAAGTAAATTTATGATCAAAGTTCCATATACAACCCTGAGATTCATTTTCTTGTGGGCATACTCAATAAAAACCATAATAGAATCAATGAAAGACCACACCATCTTGAGCAGTCAACCAATTTGCAAAAGATAACAAACCGTACAAACACAGAAAGAAAAAATAACAATAAATGAATAAACAATAAACATCGAGAACATGTGATGATCAGTTCTTGAAATTGAGTCCATTGGTTGTGGGAGCATTTCAATTATGAGGCAAGTGAAGTTGAGTGAAGTTACCCTTTGGTTCAAGAGCCAGATGTTAACTGTAGTAACTGATGGATGCTGCTTTCCTGCAACAATATTTCATGTCAATGTGCTCAGTGGTGGGGAGGTCTTTATCCATAATGGACTGGGTCATATCCATTACTTTTTGTCAGAATTTCTATTCAGGAGCATTGGTGTTTCCATACCAGGCTGTGATGCAGCCAGTCAATATACTCAACCCCCACACATCTATAGAAGTTTTTCAAAGTGTTAGATGTCATGCCAATACTTTGAAAGCTCCTAAGGTAATTTAGGAACTGCCATGCTTTTTTTGTAATTGCACTTAAGTGCTTGTTGGGTCAAGGATAAGTCATCAGAAATAATAACACTAAAGAATTTAATGTTGATGACCCTCTCCACCTCTGATCCTCCGATAGGGACTAACTCATAGACTACTGGCTTCCTTCTTCTGAGGTCAATAATAATCTCCTAAAATATTTCCTAATGTTGATAATCAGTGTGATAGATGTAAAACTGAGACAGCTATATTGACACATACGTTTTGGTCATGTTCTGTATTGAAACAGTTTTGGAAATCTACTTTTTCTACAATTTCTAAAGCTTTAAAATTAATTTACAACCTAATAAATTGACAGTTTTGTTCGGCATTATCCTTCAATATATTCACGGTATTTATATATCAGACCAACATGTAATTGCATTTGTCACACTATTGGCTGGAAGGGCTATTTTATTGAAATAGAAAGATGCCTCTGCTCCCACTTTGATACAATGGTTCTCTCAGGTGATGTTATGCCTTAGTTTGGAGAAAATCAGAAGTCGAACTTTTGATCTTCGATTTGACTTTGAGAAAAGGTGGGGTTCTTTTGCCTGCTATTGTCATTTGATTTGAGTTAATTAAGATGGTTCCCTTCTGATTCTTGTGTAAATGGATTTGGTTGGCGGATTGATGTTTTTCTTTTATGGAAGCTTGTATGGCGTATAGCTCCGGGGTTGTGCTCCCAATGGGTTTTTTTGTTTTAGTTAGTAGGGGTTCTTTTTCCTTCTTTCTTTTTTCCAAAAAAAAATTGTTTTAATATTGTGATTTTTCTTATTATTACTGATATATTGTTTAGCTTTGTTAATCAGTCATTTGATAATTTAATTCTTGTTGTACATATTGATATGTTGACTTGATTACTTTAATGTATTTTTTGTTGATTTCAATAATAATTAATAAAAAGATTTACAAATGGAAGTGAATCTCCTTTGTCTTGATGGCATTGAGTAAATCCAGGTTTCAGTCAGTGGTCCACTCAGCAGAGAAGATCATCGGCTGTCAGTTACCAACATTAAAAGACCTAGTCATCACCAGAGAGCTGAAAAGAATTATTGCTGACTCCACCCTCGCTAGCAAATTCAAATTCATCAAATTGCCATCAGGGAGATACTACAAGTCCATCAGCACCAGGACTACACATCATTTCCAAAGCTTCTTTCCTGTAGCTGTCCAGCTTCTCAACACAACTTGCATAGCTCTAATATAACTGTCTCTGCAGAACATCCATTAAATGGTCTTTCCTGTTTTTCTTGTTCTGGTGTTAATTATTGAGTCTGTTCATATGTTCACTCATATTTGATATTTGCGTAGGTGACCATTCTGCTAATTGTTGAATGCTCGTGGCTGTTTGCACTATTGTCTTGTAAATTGTTGTTTGCTATTGTGTTGTCTGTTGTGGTATTGGCCTGCGCCGCTGAACCACAATCAATTCTGCTGTTTCACATACTGGCAATAAAGTCCTTCTGATCGCAATTCTGATGACGGAAAGGCAGTGCAGACTCGATGGGCTGAATGGACTAATTATGTTCCTGCTGTATGTCTTATGGTCTCATGATATAAGATATTTTACCAAATCAATTTATACTGATGACTAAATGGGGCACAACATTGAATTGACAAATGACCTTGACAAACTTCTATAGATGTGTGGTGGTGAGTATGTTGACTGTTTGCATCACAGCCTGATATGGAAACGGTTATGTCCTTGAACAGAAAATACTGGTCCTTCGTGGGTAAAGCCCTCCCCACCCGTGAGGAAATGCTGCCATGGGAAAGCAGCATTCATCATTTGGGACCCAGGTCATGCTTTCCTGTCGCTGCTGCCGTCAGGAAGAAGGTACAGGAGCCTCAGAACTCACAGCACCAGGTTCAAGAACAGTTATTACCCCTCAACCAGCAGGTTCTTGAACCAGAGGGGGTATCTCCACTTAACTTCACTCGCCCATCAGTGAACTCTCACAATCTATGGACTCACTTTCAAGGTCTCTTCATCTCATTTTCTCAATATTTATTTATTATTATTTTGTTCCTTTTGTATTAGTTTGTTGTTTTTTACACACAGGTTGAATAAAAGACAAATCATCTTTCATTGGTTCTATTATAGTTGTTATTCTATTATGGATTTATAGAGTATGGCCACAAGAAAATGAATCTCAAGGTTGTGAACAATGTGTGTGTGTATATATTGATAATAAAATACTTTGAACTTTGAATTGTCCAAAATACATTATTGATATTTGTGTGCAAAATAACTTCAAATAGTTGAGCTGTTTAGCTGCTTTGGCCAAAGCAGCAAAAGATCTCAAAGCAAAATGTAGAGTTAATCACTATTTCTAGATGGACAATCATAATTTGCCTACCAGTCTAAAGGATTTCATTTCTTTCATACAGATCAAAACTTTGAGAATGAGGCTATTTCATGGTGAATTTTCTTTCATCACATCATACCATAGCAAAATTTCATGCTCTGGAACTGATGCACCAATTCACTTCCTTGACCATCTCTCATTACCCAGCCACATGCCAAAAGATGTTGGAATTAGAAAAACTCAGGATATAGAATAGTTATTACCCCACAACTATCAGGCTCTTGAACCGGAGGGGATAACTTCACTCAACTTCCCTTGCCCCATCACTGAACTGTTCCCATAACCTATGGTCTCACTTTCAAGGATTTGCATCTGCAACTCATGTTCTTGATATTTATTGTTTATTTATTACTATTTTGTGTTTTTTTCTTTTGTTTTGTCTTTTGCACATTAGTTGTTCCTCCATTCTGTTCGGTGCGGTCTTTCATTGATTCTATTGTGTTTCTTTTATTTACTGTGGATGCCCGTAAGAAAATGAATCTCAGAGTTGTATATGGTAATATATGTACTTTGATAATAAATTTACTTTGAACTGCAAATAGCTTGTAATAGATCATTATTCTCTCAGTGGTCCTGAATAATCCTTCTTCTTAATTTTAGGATATGGCCATATCTTTCCTTTAACAATCGGAGGGAAAATTGCCTGCATGTTCTATGCCACATTTGGCATCCCCATTATGCTCTTGGTTGTCACAGATGTTGGAGACATGCTGGCAGCTTTGCTTTCCAAAATTTACAACAAGGTAAGAAGGCAGATACCCAAGAACATTTCTCCACCACCCTCAGAAACACCATCGCGGCGGTCTTCGTTCAAGCAGAGTCTCACCAAATCGAAAACTAAACCTGAAGCAAGATCAGTCACCTTTAAAAATGGTTCACAAGTCAAAATAACACCGATGAACCTTAAAAATGTACTGAACACTCAGTCTTCTGTGAAAAGAAAATCTGAAATGCTGAGAAATGCTGAAATATTTGAAAAATTAATTGTTCAAGAACATATGAATCAGAATCCTTTGCTGACTAGCAGAAGAGATCGAAGTAAGTCGTGCCCTGAGCTGGATGTAAATCCCATGGAACATGACCTTTTTTTTCCACGCTTGGGCCAGGAACTTGAAAAATTTGATGTACCAATTATTATCATCATAGGTGTTGTGTTTGCATATCTCCTTTTTGGTGCAGGTATTCTTAGAATATGGGAGAACTGGGACTACCTCAATTCTTTTTATTTCTATTTTATTACCATAACTACCATTGGCTTTGGAGACTTTTTCCCTGAGCACCCTAATTTTTTAATGATTGTGTCTCTGTTGATTATTACTGGTATGGCGATCATGTCTATGGCTTTTAAATTAACACAGAACAGGATAGCTTTTTGTTACAGACAGGTGACCATGTGGATTCATGGTGGCAAGCAGAATAAATTTTGAGTAACTTGAAGCAAAGAACAACTGGCTATTCTGTTTTGTTGTTGAGTTTCTTAATAATTTAATTTAAGGTTAAATGATAATCTAACCTGTGCATTTTAATGTCAAAATATGAACATAGTAGACTAATATATGAATATATTATATGAAGAAATGTATATGAAATTAAAATGTATTTATGATTTTGGAGTTATACAGATTTTTTCACTGTTTATGTACATTAGTAAAAGAGCTTCAAAACAAAATGAAATTTTCTTTACAAATAAATGGGAATTTCAGACGATTTTCACTTTTGTTTTACTAATTTGGGCAAAGAAATCTCTTGCCTATGACAATCATTTGGAGGCCTTCAATTGTATCCTACATGAATGGAAAGCTTTTGCGGGAGAGTTTTTTAAAGTGGAAAAGCTGTTTCACTGTGCCAGTTCCACTCTCTCCATGTCAGAAGTCCATCTCCAGTGGTACGAACAAGTGTCACAAGCTGAGATCTTCCTTGGTTGCAATGGATAACCATGATGTCCTCTGTGCCCTGGTATGCCCTTCACTCTCCACAAAGTGTTGCAGAACCGTCTTCCTGGCCTTTGGATTTCACTGTAGATCTCAACTTCCCAGTCTGCTGGAGGCATCTTTGCATGTTCGGACAGGTGTGTCCCTGCCTCTCCAGTGCATGAAGCCCTCCAGTTGCCCTCACCTGGTTTAAGCCCACCTGTTTATAGTTTTCCTATAAAATGATTTATTACTGAATCTATCCTGTGATAGCCACAGAAATATTCTCCCATAAATACATAAAACCATATTTTGGATATTAAGTACTGTGGATTCTGGTGAATTGGGCCATCAGTTGATCTGGGCAATTGTTCATTTGGGACAACTTTTAAAGAACAAAAACTATTCAAGAAAATAGCAAGGATTCCCTTTGTTTATTTGGGACACTATGCCCCTTAATTGGGACAGAAGACTGTTGAGGAACAGTTTGTAAACTAGAGTCAGTCATGGGCACTTGCATTGCTGTTACACACTACGCAATGCTTAGAGTGATCAATTTTTAATAGCATCATTTGCGTGTTCAAAAAGCAGTGACTTTTGTCTCTAATAGTGGCAATAGATAAGCAGTAAGACAACTTGGAAATGTTTCGCTCATAGCGATTTCAAACATTCAAGCTTGGAGATGCCAGAAAAGGCTGGAAGTGAAAATTAAACTATTTCCTAATTTCAACTAGTTAAAAACTACAACGGATTTGAAGGTATCATCAAATATCTTGACTCTTACATTGAAAATAAAGATTTGAAGGATGCAATCGCTGACAGCATTGTATGAAGGCAGTCCGTTATCTGCACTAGGTGTCCATCTGATGTTGTTCATTTACAGCACAGTTGAATTCCTCTGTCAATAAGTATTCGGAACTACTACACAGTTTCATAGTACTGCAGTAGTATTGGTAGTGTTCTAATTTGTTCTGTATTTCATTGAAATATATAAGTAGTTACTCAGATAAATGGTAGTTTGACTTTTTTATATCTTTTTAACTGTTTCCATGAAACTTTACCTAATTACCCAATTAACCTTAATCCACTTTACATTTATAAAGTAAAGACAAATAAGTGAGAGAGTGAGGCCCCTATCGGTCAGGGTCGACTATGGATGTTGTGTCTTACCTGCCTAGGTATACAAGCCTGGGCAGTACGATATGGAGAGTAAGCTCCCCCTCTCCACACATCTGATGAACCCAAAGGAGCAGCAGAGACCGATACCGTTTCGTACCAGCTGTGTCACAGGAGCTGCCTGTCAGTGTTGAACTCAATGTAGGGCTGCTTAGGGACACCAGCTCCAGACTTTTCCCCTCAGGGTTTACGGCTGAAGACCTATGAGTGGGTATGGCTGCAAGGCTGCAGAGGTTTGAGATCAGACTTTTCCTTCTCCTAGATGAGCTGCCAACCACTACTGACGTGCCTCATCTGCCTGAAATGATTGGCTTTAAGATGCCAGTAACCCGCCTTTGTCCCTTCTCCTGTCTGTAAGACCATAAGACATACGAGTGGAATTAGTCCATTAACCCATCAAGTCTGCTCCACCATTCAATCATGGGTGATCTGTTTTTCCCCTCCTCAGACCCACTTCCTGGCCTTCTCCCCGTAACCTTTGATGCCATGTCCAATCAAGAACCTATCAAGCTCTGCCTTAAATACACCCAAAGGCCTGGCCTCCACAGCTGCCTGTGATAATAAATTCCACAAATTCACCACCATCTGGCTAAAGAAATTTCACCACATCTCTGTTTTAAATGGACGCCCCTCTATCCTGAGTCTGTGCCCTCTTGTCCTTTACTCCCCCACCATAGTAAACATCCTGTCCACATCTATTCTGTCTAGGCCTTTCAACATTCAAAAGGTTTCAATGAGATCACCCTCATCCTTCTAAATTCAGGTGAGTACAGGCCCAGAGCTATCAAATGTTACTCGTATGATAACTCTTTCATTCCCAGAATCATCCTTGTGAACCTCCTCTGAACCCTCTCCAATGCCAGCATACCTTATTTTAGATAAAGAGTCCAAAACTGTTCACAATCCTCATGGTGAGGCCTTATCAGTGCCTTATAAAGCCTCAGTGTCACAGCCCTGCTCTTGTATTCTAGAGCTCTTGAAATGAATTCTAACATTGCATTTGCCTTCCTCACCCTCACCACCGACTCTATCTGACTCCCAAGTCACTTTGCATCTCAGAGTTTGGATTTTCTCCCCATTTATAAAAGCATCTGCACATTTATTTCTATGACCAAAGTGCATGACCAGGTATATTCCAACATTGTATTTCATTTGCCACTCTCTTGCCCACTCTTCTAATCTGTCCAAGTCCTTCTGCATCCTACCTGTTTACTCAACACTACCTGCCCTCCACCAATCTTTGTATCATCTGCAAACTTGGCAACAAAGCCTTCTATTCCATCATCTAAATCATTGATATACAGCATAAAAAGAAGTGGTCCCAACACCGACCCCTGCGGAACACCACTAGTCACTGGCAGCCAACCAGAAAAAGATCCTTCTATTCCCACTCGCTGCCTCTTACCAATCAGCCAATGCTCTAACCATGCCTGTAACTTTCCTGTAATACCATGGGCTCTCAACTTGGTAAGCAGCCTCATGTGTGGCACTTCATCAAAGGCCTTCTGAAAGATCCACTCCATCCCCTTTGTTTATCCTACTTGTAATCTCCTCAAAGAATTCCAACAGGTTTGTCAGCAAGATTTTCCCTTAAGGGAACTATACTGACTTTGTCCTATCTTGTCCTGTGTCACCAAGTATTCCATCACTTCATCCTTAACAATTGACTCTAACATCTTCCCAACCACTGAAGTCAGGCTAACTGGTCTATAACTTCCTTTCTGCCGCCTTCCTCCTTTCTTAAAGAGTGGAGTGACATTTGTAATTTTCCAGTCCTCTGGCACTAGGCCAGCCAGAGGCCAATAATTTTTGAAAGATCATTACTAATGCTTCCACAATCTCTACCTCTACCTCTTTCAGAACCCTTGGGCGCAGTTCATCTGGTCTAAGTAAATTGTGCATCTTTAGGTCTTTCAGCTTTTTGAGCACCCGCTTCCTTGGCATAGTAACTGCACTCACTTCTCTTCCCCCATATCCTTCAACATCTGGCACACTGCTAGTGTCTTCCACAGTGAAGACTGATGCTAAACACTTATTTATTTCATCTGCCATCTCCTTGGCCCCGTTATTATTTCTCTGGCCTCATTTTTTAATGATCCTATATCCACTCCCATCTCTCTCTTATTTTTTTATATACTTGAAAAAGCTTTTACTATCAACTTTGATATTGTTTGCTGATTTGCTTTCATATTTCATCTTTTCCCTCTGTAGGACTTTAAAGGTTTCACAATCGTCTGTCTTACCATTAGTTTTTGCTTTGTTGTATGCCCTCTCTTTTGCTTTTACATTAGATTTGACTTCCCTTGTCAGCTAAGGTTGTAATATTTTGCAATTTGAGTATTTCTTTGTTTTTGGAATACATCTATCCTGCACCTTCCTCATTTTTCCTGGAAACTCAAGCCATTGCTGCACTGCTGTCATCCCTGCCAGCATCTCCTTCCAGTTTACTTTGCCCCACTCCTCTCTCATACCGCTGTAACTTTCTTTACTCCACTGAAATACTGCTACGTCAGATTTTACTTTCTCCATATGAAATTTTAAATTGAACTCCATCTATTGTGATCACAATGGTTCTTTTAGCTCCCTAATCACCTTCGGTTCATTACATAACACCAAATCCAGTATAGCTGATCCCCTAGTAGGCTGAACGACAAGCTGCTCTAAAAAGCTATCTCTTAGGCATTCAACAAACTCACTCTCTTGAGATCCATTACCAACATGATTTTCCCAATTGACCTGCATATTAAAATCTCCCATGACTACCATAACATTGCCCTTTTGATACACCTTTTCTATTCCCATTGTAATCAGTGCTCCACATCCCAGCTACTGTTGGGAGGCCTGTATATGACTGCCATCAGGGTCCTTTTACCCTTGCAGTTTCTTAACTCAACCCACAAGGATTCAAAATCTTCCGATCTTATGTCACATCTTTCTTCTGATTTGATGCCATTCCTTACCAGCAGAGCCACACCACCCCCTCTGCCTGCCGTCCTATCCTTCAGATACAATATGTAACCTTGGACATTCAGCTCCCAACTACAACCATCCTTCAGCCATGATTCAGTGATGGCAACAACATCACACCTGGCAACCTGTAAAACTGCAACGAGATCATCCACCTTATTTCTTTTTCTCTGTACATTGGGATATAACACTTTGTGTACTGTATTTGCTACCCTTTTTGAATCTGCATCCCTAATGCACTGATACTCACCCTGCTGGCTGCAATTATGCCCTTTCATCTACCTGCCCTTCCTGACAGTCTGACTGCATGCTATCTTTTCCTTTTTACCATCCGTCCTATCCTGAGTCCCTTCGTTCCAGTTCCCATCCAAGAAGAAATGGTTCCACTGGGCTTAGTAGCTAAACCACACATGAAGCCCAGGAGCTGGACTTGGTTGTCAGACAGTATTTGGGATGCATGCCATTGGGAGCATTTAATAGGTAGTGGGAGCCTGTCCCCACTGCCACGGCCCCCCACCCCCCGGCTGTAACAACCTTAAGGAACCAAAAGACAAATAATTTCTCATAATTAGAGCAATACATACATAATTTCAAGAACTGATATTCAAGTAACTTTCATCACACGGTAAATGGTCACTACTATATATAAAGCCATTCTTAAGTAATTAACCTCTAACATACTGTATTTGCTTTTATTGTCAGCACTGATGCAGCAGTGCTCTCTGCTAACCCGAAAGAAAACATTTCTATGATATAAATTTCTCTTTCCAAGTTAGATTTAGACATGTTAGCTGGAATCCAGCAATAAACAACAGCAACAAGAACCCTGATCAGGCAGTCACACTGGAACAAGTTCTCAGCAAACCAGGAAGTAAAATTTACCATCTTTTATTAACTCTCTAATATCTGTTTAACTCTGCAAGTATACAATTAGGAAGTTGTTGTGATACTTCCTTCTAAAGTGGGTCTTGATTGCTTCACTCTTTCTTTTATTTTGACCAAAGATTTGCCATGGATGCGCTTGGGCAGCGATTTCCAGCATTTTTTAATGTCATGGACCAATACCAATAAGCAAGGGACACACATCAAAGTTGCTGGTGAACGCAGCAGGCCAGGCAGCATCTGTAGGAAGAGGTGCAGTCGACGTTTCAGGCCGAGACCCTTCGTCAGGACTAACTGAAGGAAGAGTTATTAAGAGATTTGAAAGTGGGAGGGGGAGGGGGAGATCCAAAATGATAGGAGAAGACAGGAGGGGGAGGGATGGAGCCGAGAGCTGGACAGGTGATTGGCAAAAGGGATATGAGAGGATCATGGGACAGGAGGTCTGGGGAGAAAGACAAGGTGGGGGGGGGGAACCCAGAGGATGGGCAAGGGATATAGTCAGAGGGACAGAGGGAGAAAAAGGAGAGAGAGAAAGAATGTGTGTATATAAATAAATAACAGATGGGGTACGAGGGGGAGGTGGGGCATTAGCGGAAGTTTGAGAAGTTGATGTTCATGCCATCAGGTTGGAGGCTACCCAGACGGAATATAAGGTGTTGTTCCTCCAACCTGAGTGTGGCTTCATCTTTACAGTAGAGGAGGCCGTGGATAGACGTGTCAGAATGGGAATGGGATGTGGAACTAAAATGTGAGGGGTCTGTTTGGGAACTCCTGGGCTAGGAGGTGATCCTTGATAGAGTTGGTTGGTGAAAAGCCGGGCTTGGTTATGAAGGATCTAAAGTTCCAGGACCCAAAATTTAACGGGGAGTGACAAGATGGAAAACTCTCTGTCCTCCTGCAGTTTGTTGTTTTGCTAACACTGAAAGTTTATTGGGCTGATTCTTCAACACCTTCTCCCTCATTTGCACATTTTAAGCAGCAAGGCTGTTACAGATGGGCAAGATTAAGGCCCCATCTGAAAATTGTAAGGGGTTAACTTAGAGCATCTGTGGTCAAGCCATCTTGCCAGCTGTCAGTGGTTGGGCACCCATTTCTGAGCTTGGGCAAGGGAAGCTATAAGTCATCCATGGGCTCATTGCTAAGGGACTGAGATATGGAACAACCCAAATGCACATAAAGGAAGAAATAAATGGGCCACATCATGTTTCACTGTGGATGATACACCTTGTGAAGTTCCTACACGACCATCGACTTTCTGCTGTTCAGTAGCTCCCTGGCCTTCCAATAATAAAGAATGCACAAGAGATGATCTCCAGGAGTAGTTCTGAGCTGAGGGGCTTGATCCACCGAATACTGGTACCTCAGCTTCACACCAATAATACTTCCAGTGGGCTGCTGAAGCCAACTAGAAAGATAAGTGAAGGTGAGAAGGTTTGTTATTTTCCTTCCTCATTACTACTATAAAGATATTAAATTATTTTACTGGACTTGAATCAGTTTGCGAATACATTTACTTCTGTTGGTATTTTTAATTGATTAACATTGAAGATATTTAGAAACAGCCATAAAGACCTTTGATAGCAGTGAACTATCAGAAGGCCAGCTGGAAATTCGGAGGCAAGACCTTCGTTCCTGTTGCCTGACTGCCTGCTCCTGTGTATGCACCTCTCCATTTCACAGGATGGTCGCAATTGCACAAGTTTGATTAGGCCTCACATTCTCCTTGCATCCTATTTTCATATGACACAGGAGGAGGCCATTTGGCCCAACAAATCCATGCTGGCCGTCAGAGAATTCCTAATAGTGCCATTCCCCCACTTATGTGCCTATAGCCTGTTCACTTTCAGATGTCCTGCAGTGAAGGTGGATTAGTACAGATGAAAGGATCACATCAGACACAAAGTATGGCTGGTCCCAATACAATCCAGTCCAATGCATTGGGTTGGGCAGGAGGAGAGATCTGTGCTTGTTCAACAGTGCGGAGTGTGCAATATAATTCTAACGGAATGGTGTATTGTCTATAAAGAGATGCTAAGCACAAGAGTGTTTATACACAGAAAGTGATAAAGTTGTGGTGGTTGGGGGTGTGAGGGGGTGGGCGTATTGATCAGCCTAACTGCTTGGAGAAAGTAACTGTTTTTGAGCTTGGTGATCCTGATGGATGATTTGTAGCCTCCTTCCTGATGGGAGTGGGACAAACAGTCCTGGAGCAGGGTGGGTGAGATCCTTCATGAGGACAAATTGCCAGACAAATTAAATTTTTAATTCATTCAAAGTTGCAGAAAATATCCAATAGTCCATCCCTGCTTCTTGAACATGAACCATTTTCAGCTCTTTTACTGTAATTTGGTTAATTTCCATTGAGTGGTGGCCCGAGTTGTCTATAAATGGAGCAACACACACAGAAAGCTGGAGGAACTCAGCAGGCCTGGCAGCATCTATAGAAAAAAGTACAGTCGACATTTCGACCTGAAACCGTACCAAAGTCCTGCTGAAGGGTTTCGGTCCAAAATGTCGACTGTATTTTTTTCCATAGATGCTGCCAGGCCTGCTGAGTTCCTCCAGCATTTTGTGTGCGATGTTTAGAGAGATGATTGTGGATATTGGACCACTGGAAAATGACACTGGAGAGGTATAAATGGTGGAAAAAGAAATGGCGAATGAACTTAATAAGTATTTTAGAGAACATACAACAATACAGCACAGGAACAGTAGCAAACAGTATCAAGGTGGATAGTAAAATCTACCTTCAAGCATATGAAAAAAACTGGAAAATTGCAAATGTCAATCCACTTTTTAAGAAAGGAGGAAGGCAGCAGAAAGGAGATTATAGACCAGTTAGCCTGACCTCATTGGTTGGGAAGATGTTAGAGTTAATTGTTAAGGATGAGATGATGGAGTACTTGGTGACACAGGACAAGATAGTACAAAGTCAGCATGGTTTCCTTCAGGGAAAATCCTACCTGACAAACTTGTTAGAATTCTGTGAGGAGATTACAAATATGATAGATAAAGGGGATGCAGTGGATGTTGTATATTTGGACTTTCAGAAGGCCTTTGACAAAATGCCACACATGAGGCTGCTTATCAAGTTAAGAGTCCATGGTATTACAGAAATGTTATTGGCATGGTTAAAGCATTGGCTGATTTGTAGGAGGCAGTGAGTGGAAATAAAAGGATCCTTTTCTGGTTGGCTGCCAGTGACTAGTGGTGTCCCTCAGGGGTTGATGTTGAAGCCTCTTCTTTTTATGCTGTATATCAATAATTTTGATAATGGAATAGATGGCTTTGTTGCCAAGTTTGCAGATGATACAAAGACTGGTGGAGGGGCAGGTAGTGTTGAGGAAACAGGTAGGCTGCAGAAGGACATAGACAGATTAGGAGAATAGGCAAGAAAGTGGCAAATGAAATATAATGTTGGAAAATGCACGGTCATGCACCTTGGTAATAGAAATAAATGTGCAGACTATTTTCTAAACAGGGAGAACATCCAAAAATCTGAGATGCAAAGTGACTTGGGAGTCCTTGTGCAGAACACCCTAAAGGTTAAATGCAGCATCTCCAAGTTTGCGGATGACACGAAGCTGGGTGGCAGTGTTAGCAGTGAGGAGGATGCTAAGAGGATGCAGGGTGACTTGGATAGGTTGGGTGAGTGGGCAAACTCATGGCAGATGCAATTTAATGTGGATAAATGTGAGGTTATCCACTTTGGTGGCAAAAATAGGAAAACAGATTATTATCTGAATGGTGGCCGATTAGGAAAAGGGGAGGTGCAACGAGACCTGGGTGTCATTATACACCAGTCATTGAAAGTGGGCATGCAGGTACAGCAGGCGGTGAAAAAGGCGAACGGTATGCTGGCATTTATAGCGAGAGGATTCGAGTACAGGAGCAGGGAGGTACTACTGCAGTTGTACAAGGCCTTGGTGAGACCACACCTGGAGTATTGTGTGCAGTTTTGGTCCCCTAATCTGAGGAAAGACATCTTTGCCATAGAGGGAGTACAAAGAAGGTTCACCAGATTGATTCCTGGGATGGCAGGTCTTTCATATGAAGAAAGACTGGATGAACTGGGCTTGTACTCGTTGGAATTTAGAAGATTGAGGGGGGATCTGATTGAAACGTATAAGATCCTAAAGGGATTGGACAGGCTAGATGCGGGAAGATTGTTCCCGATGTCGGGGAGGTCCAGAATGAGGGGTCACAGTTTGAGGATAGAGGGGAAGCCTTTTAGGACCGAGATTAGGAAAAACTTCTTCACACAGAGAGTGGTGAATCTGTGGAATTCTCTGCCACAGCAAACTGTTGAGGCCAGTTCATTAGCTATGTTTAAAAGGAAGTTAGATATGGCCCTTGTGGCTACAGGGGTCAGGGGGTATGGAGGGAAGGCTGGGTTCTGAGTTGGATGATCAGCCATGATCATAATAAATGGCGGTGCAGGCTCGAAGGGCCGAATGGCCTACTCCTGCACCTATTTTCTATGTTTCTATGTTTCTATGTTAACTTGCAGGTTGAGTTAGTGGTGAGGAAGGCAAATGCAATGTTAGCATTCATTTCAAGAGCTCTAGAATATAAGAGCAGGAATTTGATACTGAAGCTTTATAAGGCACTCGTGATGCCTCACCTTCAGCATTGTGAACAGTTTGGGGCACCCATTCTAGGGAAAGATGTGCTGGCATTGGAAAGGATTCAGAGGAGGTTCACAAGGATGATTCCAGGAATGAAAGGGCTATCATAGGAGGAATATTTGATGGTTCTGGGACTGTACTCTCCAGAATTTTGATGGATGAGGTGGGGGATCTCATTGAAACCTTTTGAATGTTGAAAGGTCCAGACAGAGCAGATGTGGAAAGGATGTTTCCATGGTGGGGGAGTCTAGGACAAGAGGGCACACCTTCAGCCTAGTGGGCATCCATTTAAAACAGATGTAGAGACATTTCTTTTGCCAGAGGGTGGTGAATATGTAGAATTTATTATCACAGGCAACTGTGGTGGCCAGGTCATTTGGTGTATTTAAGGTGGCAATTTCTTGGTTGGACATGGCATCAAAGGTTATGGGGAGTGGGGCTGTGGAGTGAAATAAAGGATAAGTCATGATTGAATGAAAGAGCAAGCTCAATGGGCCAAATGGCCTACTTCTGCTCCTATGTCTTATGGTCTTATAGTATTCAGTAATTGTTGGATTTCTGTTGATTAAAGCAAGGCAGTGATTGTCTTTGCAGAAGCCAGGTCGGAGGGAAATGGAAATTCATTATCGATATTAGAGAGACAATGAGATCATGCTCGGTACAATGTAAGGAATCAAACCATGCCTAATAATTAACATTTAATTTGTGTGTAAATCTGTAGATGGATTTAAGGTCAGAACCTCATAAGCTACTTGTAAATTATACAAATGATAAATTTATAAATGGGTCACCTGAAGTTAATCTTAAGCAAAGTCAGAATCAGAATTAGAACCAGGTTTAATAGCACCTGAATATGTGATGATGCAGTAGCATACATAATAAAAACAAGTTACACTAAGTATGTATAAAAATTAAATGAAATAAGTAGTGCAAAAAGAGAGGGAAAAATACTGATGTTCTTTTGGCATACCTATCAATAACTTTTGCTGACAGAAATGTAGTGCCAAACTATTCCAAAGTAAAATCAAAACAAAACAATTGCCTCCTGTCTGCGACTGTGCAGATTGTTATACTTCTGTGACGCACCCTCAGCTCCAATGCGAGTTGAAACCTTTATTCAATCCTTTATTTGCAATTAGCAAACAAACAGTTAAGCATTTTGAGTGTTATCTCAACCTCCGCCAGACCCATGATACGAACTGACATGAAATAATCAAGAATACGTAACTTATTCCCCTTAATTTTGCCACACCCCCCACTTATGTGTCCAGTTACCATAATAAACCCCACCACACAGAAGACAAAGCAGATGAGAGAACAGATACATGGCTCTTACAGGGAAAATAAATCAGCCGTGTTGAAATGTTGGAGCATACATGGCCTAATTTTGCTGCTATGTCTTATGGTCGAAATGATTACCTATGGTTGTGGCGTCTTCAACCACCGTTCTAGCGATTTTCCGTTCATTGGTCTGCATCATTTGGCTTACCTCATGGTGGAATTCCATTTCCTGGTTGGATCCTTTGTTTTTCCAGGCAATGAGCCCACTGCTGCCAGTGCTTCCATCCCAGCAGTTAGTAAGCCTCCATATGCTTCATGAAATGAGTGCAATGAGAGAGTTCAACCATTACATTGTGATCAGCCTCGCCCATGAGCTTTAATTACATCTTTGAGCACTTCATTATTTTTATCTATAAGATATGTTCAAAGTAAATGTATTGTCAAAGTACATTAATATCATTATATACTATTCTGAGATTCATTTTCTTGCAGGCATTCATAGTAAATATGAAGAAACACGAGAATTAATGAAAGAACGCACATGACAGAGACGGGCAAACAATTAATGTGCAAAAGGCAACAGACTGTTCAAATACTAAAAGAAGAGAAAAAGAGTTGAAGACTTCTTCCCAGAAACAAGAGGGTTCCTTGTAGATATACAGGACCAGGTGGTCCTGTATAATATAAGGCCAGCAAATTCAATATGATAAATGTAGAAAATGCCAAGAAAAACCAGAAACATAGACACATAGAAAACCTACAGCACAATACAGGCCCTTCGGCCAACAAAGCTGTGCCGAACATGTCCCTACCTTAAAACTGCCTCGGCCTACCCATAGTCCTCTATTTTTCTAAGCTTCATGTATCCATCCAGGAATCTCTTAAAAGACCCTATCGTATCCGCTTCCACCGCCACTGCCGGCAGCCCGTTCCATGCACTCACTACTCTCTGCGTAAAAAACTTACCCGACATCTCTTCAGTACGCACTTCCAAGCACCTTAAAACTATGCCCTTTCCTGCTAGCCATTTCAGCCCTGGGAAAAAGCCTTTGACTATCCACACCATCAATTCCTCTCATCATCTTATACATCTCTATCACGTCACTTCTCATCCAAGGAGAAAAGGCCGAGTTCACTCAACCTATTCTCATAAGGCATGCTCCCCAATCCAGGCAACATTCTTGTTAATTTCCTCTGCACCCTTTCTATGGTTTCCATGTCCTCCCTCTAATGAGGCGACCAGAATTGAGCACAGTACTCCAAGTGGGGTCTAACAAGAGTTCTATATAGCTGCAACATTACCCCTCGGCTCTTAAATTCAATCCCGTGATTGATGAAGGCCAATGCACTGTATGCCTTCTTAACCACAGAGTCAACCTGCGTAGCAGCTTTGAGTGTTCTATGGACTTGGACCCCAAGATCCCTCTGATCCTCCACACTGTCAAGAGTCTTACCATTAATACTATATTCTGCCATCATATTTGACCTACCAAAATGAACCACCTCACACTTATCTGGGTTGAACTCCATCTGCCACTTCTCAGCCCAGTTTTGCATCCTATCAATGTCCCGTTGTAACCTCTGACAGCCCTCCACACTATCCACAACACCCCCAACCCTTGTGTCATCAGCAAATTTACTAACCCATCCCTCCACTTCCTCAGCCAGGTCACTTATAAAAACCACAAAGAGTAGTGGTCCCAGAACAGATCCCTGAGGCGCACCACTGCTCACCGACCTCCATGCGGAATATGACCCGTTTACAACCACTCTTTGTCTTCTGTGGGCAAGCCAGTTCTGGATCCACAAAGCAATGTCTCCTTGGATCTCATGCCTCCTTACTTTCTCAATAAGCCTTGCATGGGGTACCTTATCAAATGCCTTGCTGTAATCCATATATGCTACATCTACTGTTCTACCTTCATCAATATATTTAGTCACATCCTCAAAAAATTCAATCAGGCTTATAAGGCATGACCTGCCTTTCACAAAGCTATGCTGATTATACCTAATCATATTATGCCTCTCCAAATGTTCATAAATCCTGCCTCTCAGAATCTTCTCCATCAACTTACCAACCATTGAAGTAAGACTCACTGGTCTATAATTTCCTGGGATAACTCTACTCCCTTTCTTGAATAAAGGAACAACATCCACAACCCTCCAATCCTCCGGAACCTCTCCCGTCCCCATTGATGATGCAAAGATCATCATCAGAGGCTCAGCAAAATCTCCTCCCTTGCGTCCCACAGTAGCCTGGGGTACATCTTGCTCGGTCCCCAGATCTAACAATCCAACACATTACAGGATTCTGTAGCAGTTTAACACAATCTGATTACTGACACAGGTACAATAAAATGGCAAACATCATTCATCAAAATCTTGCTTTAAATTACAGTCTCATCAAAGAAATCGCACCTTACTATGATAACAAGACTGATTCATACCACAAATTATATTATAACCAATCAGTTATTACAGATAGGAAAATCCATAATAACTGTCTGGATATAATAATTCAGGGTAAAAAAGCAACAATGTATTTATTAGACATAGCCATTCTAAACACATACAACTTACAGAAATCAATAAATGAAAAACACGCAAAATATGCTGAATTAAAAGAGGAAATTGAAAGACTATGGAACATGAACAAGTTATACTTTATCCTGGTAGTAATATCTACAACTGGTATCATCCCAAAGGTAGTAGACAGTGGCATTACACAATTAAGACTACACAGTAAAGCCACAATAAACCCACCCAAATAGTCTGAAAGTTTCCAGCAATTGAGAAATGCGTGCGCCTGGCTATGCCCGTACCTCAGGTATTACCAACTTGAGATGAGAAAAAAATAGCAATAAATAAGCAATAAATATTGAGAACATGAGTCGTAAACTCCTTAAATTTGAGTCTATAGGTTGTGAAATGTGATGAGTGTCATAAGTTTGCAAAACAAATTGTAATGAGCTCTTTGGACCTGTGTGGGGTCCCAAAGAGCATTGGGCTCCAAGGTTTGTTAGAGCACCTGAATTGGTTACTTGTTTAATGAGAGTCATTAATCATTTAGAGTTCCATGTGTTTTCCTCAAGTGGCACACTCTTTGTGTGCTCTCCAGGTGCTTTCTGTTTAAGCTTGTTAAATTTATTTTTGGTAGGCTTGCAGATTCCATGTTCAAAAGAAATTGGAATCAGCAGAAGAACATCTAATAAGTTAGGGGTGTTTACAGTGGAGATGCTGGCAGTGTTGGTTGCGTTGCAATGGGTGCAGAAAGCCAGACAAGCCAAAGTATTGATATGTTCAGATTCATCCTCAGTTCTAGCAAGTTTAAGGTCTTTTCACACAAACAGTCTGCAAGATGTACTTTATGAAGTCCTTCAGTTAGTTACAAGAATTGCAAATCAGGGAGGTCAGGTAAAATTTCTATGGGTTCCAGCACATGTAGGGGTGAAGGGGAATGAGAGGGTGGATGAGTTGGCAAAGAGGGCGTTAAAGAAAGAAAATGTGGAAATGCACATTAGTATCAGTAAAGCAGAGGTTAAGTATGTTATCTGGGAAAAAGTCAACTGAATGTGGCAAGAAAGATGGGACAGGGAGGGGAAAGGGAGGCATTTATATCAAATACAAAAGAGTGTTGCAGTTACTAGGGTAGGTAATGGAAACAGAAGAGAGGAAATTGTGTGGACTAGGTTAAGGCTGGGGCATTGTGCATTAAACAAAACATTAAAAATGACAGGGAAACACCAGACAGGATTGTGTGAGGAATGTCAGGAAGAGGAGTCAGTAGAACATGTAGTTTTGTGTTGCAGGAAGTATGGGATACAGAGAGAGATGATGAGAAATAAATTAAGGGAGTTGGGGATGCAGGAGTTCACATTAAAAGGGTTGTTGGGCATGGGTGAGAGAGCTCAAGTCCGGGTATTTTTAGCATTTTTAAGGGGTACAGGGGTTTTTTATAGAATATGACGAATAAACAGGAATAGGATACTAGGATGGTCAAAGATGGGAGGGTGAAGTGTAGGTTTGTATATATATATATGTGTGTGTGTGTGTGTGTGTGTGTGTGTGTGTGTGCGATTGGGTGAAGGGATTTAGAATGTATGTATAGTGCACATTCTGGAGCAGAGGGTGGTGGTAATGCACCATTAAGCTGGATGCCAACCGCCGTAAAACAAGATACAGACAGACAGACAGATTCCATGTTACTTGCATTATCTGAGCAGACACCCAATTGGTGCTAATTATGGGATCCTAGTTTTGAGAATGTTACTTATTGTGGCGTCCCTCAGCCAAGCCATTGACGTTCTTTTGGAATTATTAAGAATACACTTTCGTTGCTGTCTCTACATTAGAGTCTGTCTTTCCTCTGGACTTGGATTCGATATTGCCAGTGTACATCATGACACAAAATGGTTAAAATTACAAATATGCATAAGTGGAAATGAATATTATGTAGTTATTTGTTTGGTCACCAAATTGTTCTAACCAGTGTCTACACAATGTTGGTATACAGAAGTTTTCACTTAATGACTATGAAAGATATCTTGATCAATTACATGCAAAAATATTAACTTAGGAAGTACAACCTCTGTACTTTATTAGCTGGTCTCACACTGTAGCACAATAATAATGTTCTTTTGTGGAGATAATAGTTTGATTATTGAAAAAGTACTGAAGCATTTAGAGAGACACAAGAGGAAATAATCTCATTTCCAGTGGACAAGGTAAAGGAGAAATAAATGTTATTCTGGATCCAATACAGCCCAAAGGAAATACATAGAGAACACAATAATAAAAACACAGTAAATGGAAATACATAAGATAGCTTATATTCATAAACTGGTTGTACCTCCATAAAGTGATACTAGGCACAGGAGGGTCTGTACACAAGGTGAAGCTTACAGGAAATGATAGAGTACTAGCATTGATTATTAAATTGAATATTTATTATTGATAACATCTTTTATTTTTGATGAGTATTGAACACACACCACAGTTAACAGAGATTAACTTTGAAAGAAAATGATCTGAAAAATTAGGCAGAATTTAGATTCACTTAGCAAATCATTCAGATTTTCTCCCTTCTAAAAGCTACTGAAACAGTTCTTATTTCACCCAGAAGAAATTATTTCTTCTAAAATCAGCCACAAAACTCTTAGTTATTCCTTGTTGTTATGTTTTCTGATGTTAAACATCTCTCTCTCTCTTGTTTATCGGGAGGTTAGTTCTGCTGAACTATGTAGGACATGGAATGAAATGATTCCCAGTGATCCACCTGACAGGGCTGGTCAGGAGATGGCAGTATGCACTCAAGAAAACTTGCCAAATTCAAGGATTAGTTTTTAAAGTGTATCAGAACAAGAACAATCTGGTTAACAGTTTATAACAACTACAATCTTGAGTTCTTCTAATTCTCTGTCTGGCTCCGTGTTAAACAAAAGACAAGGCTTACAAAATCATCCCAGGAAAGGTAAGGAACAAAGTCCTGCACCTTTAAAAATGTTCTCTGGTAAGATGGTGAGTCTAACAGCAGAGGCCACAGCCTCAGACTAGACTCCAGTGTGATGTCCATTTAGAACAGGGATGGGGATGAAGTCCTTTAGCCAAAGAATGGTGTATCTATTGAATTCATAGAACATAGAAACATAGAAAACCTGCAACACAATACAGGCCCTTTGGCCCACAATGCTGTGCCGAACATGTCCTTACTTTAGAAATTACCTAGTGTTACCCACAGCCCTCTATTTGTCTAAGCTCCATGGAACTATCCAGGAGTCTCTTAAAAGACCCTATTGTATCCACCTCCACTACTGTCGCCCACAGCCCATTCCACACATTCACCACTCTCTGCATAAAAAAACCTACCCCTGACATCTCTGTACCTACCTTCAAGCACCTTAAAACTGTGCTGTCTCATGTTAGCCATTTCAGCCCTGGGAAAAAGCCTCTCACTATCCACACAATCAATTCCTCTCATCATCTTATACACCTCTATCAAGTCACCTCTCATTCTCTGCCACTCCAAGGAGAAAAGCCCAAGTTCAGTCAACCTATTCTCAGAAGGCAACATCCCTGTAAATCTTCTCTGCACCTTTTCTATCGTTTCCACATTCTTCCTGTAGTGAAGTGAACAGAACTGAGCACAGTACTCCAAGTGGGGTCTGACCAGGGTTCTATATAGCTGTAACATTACCTGTCAGCTCTTAAACTCAATCCCACGATTGATGAAGGCCAATGCATTATATGCCTTCTTAACCACAGCTGCTTTGAGTGTCCTATGGACTCAGACCCCAAGATCCCTCTGATCCTCCACACTGCCAAGAGTCTTACCAAATATGTTCTGCCATCATATTTGACTTATCAAAATGAACCATTTCACAGTTATCTGTGTTGAACTGCATCTGCCACTTAGCCCAGATTTGCATCCTATCAATGTCCTGCTGTAACCTCTGACAGCCCTCCACACTATCCACAACACCTCCAACCTTTGTGTCATCAGCAAATTTACAAACCCATTTCTCCACTTCCTCATCCAGGTCATTTATAAAAATCATGAAGAGTAAGGGTCCCAGAACAGATCCCTGAGGCACAACACTGGTCACCGACCTCCATGCAGAATATCACCCGTCTACAACCACTCTTTGCCTTCTGTGGGCAAGCAAATTCTGGATCCACAAAGCAATGTCCCCTTTGATCCAATGCCCCCTTACTTTCTCAATAAGCCTTGCATGGGGTACTTTATCAAATGTCTTGCTGAAATCCATATACACTATATCTACTGCTCTACCTTTATCAATGTGTTTAGTCACATCCTCAAAAAATTCAATCAGGCTTGTAAGGCACGTCCTGCCTTTGACAAATTCATTGCAACAGGTGGTTATGGTGGTGAAGTCATTGAGTATACTTAAAGCGGAGGTTAATAGGTTCTTGATTAGTCAGGGTGTCAAAGGTTACAGGGAGAATGCAGAACAAAGGGATTGAGAGGGATAATAAATCAGCCATGATGGAATGGCTGATCAGACTCGATGGGCTGAATGGCCTAATTCTGTTCCTATATCTAATGCGCTCATGTCTTATATTCACTTTAAACAGCACAAAAAATAGAACATTGAATTTTGGAGCATACAGTACAGGAACAGTCCCTCCCATCCATAATGTCTATACCAAATTAAAATCAATCTCTTTTCTCTGCACGCGCTCCATATCCCTCCGTATCCTCCTCCCCAAAATCATATCTGCTTGCACCACTACCCTTGGCAGCTCATTCCAGGCACCTATCACTCTGTGTATAAAAAAAAACTTACCCAACACACTTTAGAGGTAAAGAGTTACATCGCAAAATGCCAAACTGTTTATTCCCCTACATCGATGCTGAGTTTTGTGTGTGTGTGTTCCTCTCGATTTCCTGTATCTCGTGTTTACCCCGCACATCTCCTTCAAACTGTTTGCCTCTCACTTTAAATGCATGTACTCTAGTATTCTGTCTATTTCATCTATGCCTCTCATGATTTTATGAAGCTGTAAACTTCTATCAGTTCAATATTTCAACAGAAGCAGCCGAGGAACAAAACTTCAGGGGAAAGTGTTAAGTGTCCATGAAACATGTAATTTAAGGACACTGATATTGACGGAGGATATTTATTGTTTTACTGAGCAATGAGTTTGAACACCTTTCGGCATTACTGATCACAAAGAGAAGCAATTACATTCCTATTTCAGACTGAACGAGCAGACACAACAGGAAGCTCAGTGCAAGTGGCAGTGGCTGACAACAGGGAGAAAGCCTGACATGTATACAGCATCACAGACCGGCTGATGAGAGAATCCATAAGCATCGAGGATTTGATATAAGCAGACCGACAGGAAGAAAAGTAAACGTTTAATAAAATCTATTAATAATTATAATTCAAGCAAACTGGCAGTGATTGTGAAAAATCAAATTTACATCAAATATAAACATTGACACAGCTGTTAAAGCAATGAGCCAATCATGTACCTGACAGCCAATGACGACAATTCAATCTCAGGCTAAATTGTATTTATAGATAGCTGATGAATATCATTGAAAGCAGCAGCAAAAATAATGGATACGAAACCAAATAAAATATTACTTCTTAGACCGAGAATCCAATAAATGAAGAATGTTTGTGTCCGCAGTCATGCCAATTGATGTAAAAGAAAACCTTCTGGGCTGTGGAGAAAAGGAGGGCTGAGAACTGTACCAGCTTTAGTTCAAAGTTCATATTTCTAAGTGCAAAGTAAATTGATTATCAAAGTATATATACCTCACCATATACTACCCTGAGATTCATTTTCTTGTGGGCATTCACAGTAAATACAAAGAAAAAATAATAGAAAACAAGAGATAAAGGACAACAGGACAGATAACCAAACAATGTGCAAAAAACTGTGAATACAAAGAGAAATAATAATAATAATAATTAAGTAGTAATTATCAAGAACATGGGATGAAGCATCCCTGAGAGTGAGTTCATAGGTTGTGGGAGCAGTTCAATGATAGGCAAGTGAAGTTGAGTAAAGTTATCCCCTCTGGTTCAAGAGCCTAATGGTAGAGGGGCAATAACTGTACCTGAATCTGGTGGTGGATTGGGACAGCAGTGACAGATACCGTATAAAATTGGGGAAAACACATATACTTTATGTGTGTTTCCCCAGACTGTGGTGGCGTGGTAGCGTAGTGATCATCACGATGCTATTGCAGCACCAGCAACCGGGGTTCGGTTCCAGCTGTTGTCTGTCAGGAGTCCGTACGTACTCCCCGTGACCTTGCGGGTTTCCTCCGGGTGCTCTGGTTTTCTCCCACCGTCCAAAGAGGTGCTGGTTAGTAGGTTAATTGGCTACCTGGGTGTAATTGGGCAGCACAGGCTTGTTGGGCTGGATGGGCCCATGAACGTGCTGTATCTCTGATAGAATTTGTAACCCCTGTTGTGTTCCGAAGCTGTCTATTTTACTCCTTCCTGTCCCTCCTTGCTGTCCTTGCTCCTGCCTGCTACTTCCTGGCAACATTGTCCGCAGACATGGGGTCAGGCTCCACATGGATGCTGCTCGCATTCTCCTAGACCAGTCCGCCAACACCATTGACTCCAGAGCTCCCTCACAAAGCCATGTGCAGTTCAGCACCAGATGTTTTCCTTTCACAACCAGGAGCCTTGTCTGCTTGAACATCAAAAATGCAACATTAAACTTGGGATTGTAGCTAAACTCGTGTCAGCTTTTTTGACCTTAGTCTGACTTTTGAATCCCAAATAGCAAAGTAAATTTTAACTTCTGCAGGCAGTGATGACTTGAATGACCATTGCATTTCTGTTCAAAGTTCCTTTCCATTGAATTCATGGAAAGGGATAAAAAATAACTAGGAGGATAGATACTGCATAGCTGATTAAGTTACAGTGACTTGCTGCGTGGGTTTGAATTCCACTAGGGCAACTGGGAAATTTCAGTTCCAGTAATGATATAAGTCAAAGGACAGGTCTCTGCCGCAGACTGCGACTTCGGACACTAATTGGATACAACAAGACAGATAGGATTGGGAACATGATTTGCATTACCCGAGCCACTATTGGTTATCATGCGATCACAAGCTCGTACTGCACACAAGAGCAAAGTTGTGTGTGTGTGTGGTATAGAAACACACAACTGCTTTGTCTGCATGACTGGCTGCTCAGCCAGTATTGAGGTCTTTTTGTTTTTAACTTCAATCCGCTTCTGCTCC